>NC_057941.1:14949118-14963888 GCF_018555375.3 Anguilla rostrata | reverse complement strand
GCCGAAAACCCTAGAGAGAAATACCGCTCCAAGTGCAGGGAACAACCGCATAGTTCAACTTGGACCCAGTAGGTTAAACTGATTAACGCTAACACAAACAAGAACAGCAACAACGCAGTCTATGAAAACATTCAAGCAATAGTTAAGACGAGTTAAGACTAAGTCACCTACGGTACAACTACCTAGTTACAACCCTAAGCTTACAGTCAATTTAGAAATTAAATTGAGAATAAAATTTCTCAGCACAATGACGGATTTAAAGACTAAACGAACTCACCCGATGTTGTCTTCAAATGGACCGTATTATTTATTTAGACACTAGCAGACTACAGCATAAATTGCGTCTTTTGTTTACATTCAATATTAGTAATTGCAGCGAGAAACTGCAGCTGTAGGTCGTTATGTTATGGTAGCAACGGAACGAAGCGGACTATATATGTTTACCGTCATTGTTTTAATTAATACCACAACCCTAAGCTTACAGTCGATTTAGAGATTAAATGAGTGATACGATTTACAGCATGAATTGCGTCTTTTGTTTATATTCAATATTAGTAAATGTAGCGAGAAACTGCAGCTGTATGTCGTTATGTTAGCAACGGAACGAAGCGGACTATATATGTATTACCGTCATTGTTTTATTATACCACAACCCTAAGCTTACAGTCGATTTAGAGATTAAATTGAGGATACGATTTACAGCATGAATTGCGTCTTTTGTTTATATTCAATATTAGTAAATGCAGCGAGAAACTGCAGCTGTGGGTCGTTATGTTATGGTAGCAACGGAACGAAGCGGACTATGAGGCTACCGTCATTGTTGCATTATACCAGCGTGTTTTCGCGCGTTTGCACAGAAACTCAGAACCTATCAATAAAATGGTTTAGCTATTTCTCAGCATAATGACAGATTTAAAAATTAAACGAACTCTCCCGACCCTGTCTTCCAATGCTTCCCGACGGTCAGACCGTCACCTCACTGATAAAAACTAGACCCTACGGCAATATTTAAGACAAGTTAAGTCATCTACGAAACAACTACGTAGTTACAACCCTAAGCTTACAGTCGATTTAGAGATTAAATTGAGAGCACGATTTACAGCATAAATTGCGTCTTTTGTTTATATTCAATATTAGTAAATGCAGCGAGAAACTGCAGCTGTAGGTCATTATGTTATGGTAGCAACGGAACGAAGCGGACAAAATATGTATTAGGCTACCGTCATTGTTTCATTAGACCAGCGTGTTTTCGCGCGTTTGCACAGAAACTCAGAACCTATAAATAAAATGGTTTAGCTGTTTCTCAGCGTAATGACAGACTCAAAGACTTAACGAACTCACCCGATACTGTCTTCAAATGGATCCATGCCAAAGAAAAGTAATTATTCATCCTCTCAGAAAGCTTTTACTTTTGGTAGCCTATCCTAGCATGCACGCTAGGTGGCAGTGTAAGACCGCCCTTTCACTGATAAAAACTAGACCCTACGGTGTCGGATTACTTGCGTCGCCATGGTTGTCGCTTGCCGTAAAGAAGTTTACTCGATGTCGTAATCGTTTGGATTTGGAGCTCCAGCTTTTCCGCACCCCACCTAATGAAAAAGTCCAAATGGTGTGCAAACCATATGGCGGACATAGGTGCTCCCAATAGGAAAGTTGTAGAGCACATTCAGATGCATCAGTCGATGAAATTTTGTGTTGATCTGACTTACGGTGTGGGAGTTATGGCCTTGTAAAGTATGACCTTGTGTTATAGCGCCACCATCTGGCCACATAGGTGATTTTAGTGCCTGAGTAGTGGGGGCCATAGGAACCCACCTGCCAAATTTGGTTGGTCTACAACTTATGGTTGCTGAGCCTCTGACATTTTAGCGGAGAAAACTGCCACGCCCCAACTAATAAGTCTAAATGGCAGGCAAACAATATGGCGGACATAGGTGGGGCCAATGGCAAAGTTGTAGAGCACGTTCAGATACATATGTCGATGAAGTTTTGTGTTGATCTAACTTATGGTGTGGGAGTTATGGCCTTGTACGCGTTACCCTTTGTTATAGCGCCACCATCTGGCTGACATACGTGATTTTTAGTGCCTGAGTAGTGGGGGGCCATAGGAACCCACCTGCCAAATTTGGTTGCTCCAGGACTTATGGTTGCTGAGCCTCAGACACTTTTAGCGGAGAAAAATAATAATAATAATTAAAGCCGCAAGCGGCGTTGGGAGGGGTCCAAGCATTGGCACCATCGCGCCCCCTATGGAGCGATTTTAAAATGGCTGTGTCCTCATGGTCATACGCCTTCACCCAACATATGTACTGAATATTGTGATGATCGTATAAAAAATAGATGACTTATGGCCAATTTTGTGCTGAGACGCTGGCTGATGACTTAGTTGCGTCGCCATGGATGTGTCCTGACAGCTTCCCGTCAAGGCCTTGACTATGTCGTAACATTTAGATGGCATGTCGTAACACTTAGATGGCCGAGCGTGTATGTACAGCTGCAGAGCTTACCTGCCGCAACTAAAAAAAGCGCCACACTAGTGTTGTCACGATACCAAAATGTTGACTTTGATACCGATACCAGGTTTAGTATCACGATACTCGATACTGATAAAATACTTGGTACCTAACGATACTGAAATTACCTTAATAGATCAGGAACGTAATGTCCACAAGGGCTGACCTCATTTTCTAATTCATGGTTTATGAACAACCTGGTTCATTAACAACCTTTAAGTTGAAGCCTCTGCAACATATGAATATGCATAGGCCTATAGTGTTACAACACTGAACAATGGAGAAATATGTTAAATATATTTCTGAAATTGAACAGTTGTAAACTAAATAATCTTTAAAACAGGTCTTTAACCTTTAAATAGATTTAAAAACAGCATATTGTAATAATACAGCATCTATCTATAAGAAAATATTTCCAAATTGGAACACCTATTGCTACTGAAGTGAACTGAGTCAAAGCTTGCACTGTATCAGGAAAGAGAATGCACAAGCGCAGGTCACCTCACTTGGCAACCTTAGTTGCTACTGCCATCTAGCGAAGATTCTGACAAACTACACTTTTCATCCTCCAAATCAGTAATGCGGGAGACACATTTCCCTGGCTTTTACATTTGATGCAGAACTACCGAACGTCGGAAAATTCAAATACGAAACCGTTTTGTTTTTTTGTTTTTTTAAGTACCGAGAAAGTGCTGAAGTTTTGGTATACCGTGCAACACTACCTCAGACACATATTCCAATCCATTGCTCAGCTTAGCAGAGAATGCACATTTCAGAGCGCCACAGAGACAGATAGAATAATAACACATGAATGCACATTTCAAATAATAAATAAGACATTGAGATAAAACGGAAGAAAGACTGAATATCAACTCGCGAATTGCGTGCTGCTCGCAAAGAAGCCTACCGTTTTATTTATTTATTTAGACATTGGCAGATGAGAAGAGTTTCAGTAACGCTGACCTATAAAACGCTATTCCAAAAGCAAAATCAGACATGTTATACATCGTTAGAAAGCTTATAATCTCACCTACTGAATAAATGAACTGTCAATCAAGCCAAATTGGACTAAGAAGAACGACAACGCCGTACGCAACAGGTGTGGTATTACGCACAGCTATTTTTGAAAAAATCCGACATTTCACAAACGGATTATCCAAGACAATATATGGCCACTCATTCGCAAAAGGGACATCTCTACGCGTAAAACCAATGGTAAGATTGTATATATATTCAATATGTAGTCCCAGATATTGACTGTAGAATGACGTGGTAATTTAAAAAAAAAGTTAGTCTCGCTTATTGCGTCATTCAGTTAGCAGCGTTTTCACTGCTGTATTGGCATATTTTAGGGCTAATGTCGGGTTCATCTTGTTGCTACGGAATATTGCATTACATTACAGGCATTTGGCAGACGCTCTTATCCAGAGCGATGTACAACAAAATGTGTCTGATTAACACTAACACAGACAAGAACAGCAACAACGCAGTCCATGCACAAATACAAGCAATAGTTATGACGAGTTAAGTCACCTACGAAACAACTACATAGTTACAACCCTAAGTTTACAGTCAATTTAGAGATTAAATTGAGAAAACGATTTCTCTCAGCATAATGACGGATTTAAAGACTAAACGAACTCACCCGATATTGTCTTCAAACGGACCATATTATTTATCTAGACATTGGCAGACTACAGCATAAATTGCGTCTTTTTTTATATTCAATATTAGTAATTGCAGCGAGAAACTGCAGCTCTAGGTCGTTATGTGATGGTAGCAACGGAACGAAGCGGACTATATATCTATTGGACTACCGTCATTGTTTCATTATACCAGCGTGTTTTCGCGCGTTTGCACAGAAACTCAGAACCTATCAATAAAATGATTTAGCTATTTCTCAGCATAATGACTGATTTAAAAATTAAACGAACTCACCCGACACTGTCTTCCAATGCTTCCCGACGGTCAGACCGTGCCCTCACTGATATAAACTAGACCCTACGGCAATAGTTAAGACGAGTTAAGTCACCTACGAAACAACTACCTAGTTACAACCCTAATCTTACAGTCGATTTAGAGATTAATTTGAGGATACGATTTACAGCATAAATTGCGTCTTTTGTTTATATTCAATATTAGTAAATGCGAGAAACTGCAGCTGTATGTCGTTATGTTATGGTAGCAACGGAACGAAGCGGACTATATATGTATTGGACTACCGTCATTGTTTTATTATAACAGCATTTTTTCGCGCGTTTGCACAGAAACTCAAAACCTACCAATAAAATGGTTTAGCTGTTTCTCAGCATAATGACAAATTTAAAGACTTAACGAACTCACCCGATACTGTCTTCAAATGAATCCATGCCAAAGAAAAGTCATGATTCATCCTCTCAAAGCTTTACCGTACGTAGCGTATTATTTATTTAGACATTGGCAGAGTACAGCATAAATTGCGTTTTTTGTGAATATCCAATGTTAGAAATTGCAGCGAGAACTGCAGCCGTAGACATAAGATAGTCTGTTATGTTATGGTAGCAACGGAACGAATCGGACTATATATGTATTACCGTCATTGTTTTATTATACCAGCGTGTTTTCGTGCGTTTGCACAGAAACTCAGAACCTATCAATAAAATGGTTTAGCTGTTTCTCAGCATAATGACAGATTCAAAGACTAAACGAACTCACCCGATACTGTCTTCAAATGGATCCATGCCAAAGAAAAGTAATTATTCATCCTCTCAGAAAGCTTTTACTTTCGGTAGCCTATCCTAGCATGCACGCTAGGTGGCAGTGTAAGACCGTCCTTACACTGATAAAAACTAGACCTACCGTGTCGGATTACTTGCGCCGCCATGGTTGTCGCTTGCCGTAAAGAAGTTTACTCGATGTCGTAATCGTTTGGATTTGGAGCTCCAGCTTTTCCGCACCCCACCTAATGAAAAAGTCCAAATGGTGTGCAAACCATATGGCGGACATAGGTGCTCCCAATAGGAAAGTTGTAGAGCACATTCAGATGCATCAGTCGATGAAGTTTTGTGTCGATCTGACTTACGGTGTGGGAGTTATGACCTTTTAAAGTATGATCCTTTGTTATAGCGCCACCATCTGGCCGACATAGGTGTTTTTTAGTGCCTGGGTAGTAGGGTGCCATAGGAACCCACCTACCAAAGTTGGTTGGTCTACAACTTATGGTTGCTGAGCCTCAGACATTTTAGCTGAGAAAACTGCCACGCCCCAACTAAAAAGTCAAAATGGCGGGAAAACAATGTGGCGGACACAGGTGGTCCCAATGGCAAAGGTATAGAGCACGTTCACATGCATATGTTGATGAAGTTTTGTGTTGATGAAGCTTGCGCTGTATCAGGGAAGGGAATGCACAAGCGCAGGTCACCTCACTTGGCAACCTTAGTTGCCATCTAGCGAAGATTCTGACAAACTACACTTTTCATCCTCTAAATCAGTAATGCGGGAGACACATTTCCCTGGCTTTTACATTTGAGGCAGAACTACCGAACGTTGGAAAATTCAAAGAGGAAACCGTTTTTTTTTTTTTTTTAATGTACCGAGGAAGTGCTGAAGTTTTGTTATACCGTGCAACACTACGCCAGACACATATTCCAATCCATTGCTCAGTTTAGCAGAGAATGCACATTTCAGAGCGCCCCAGAGACAGCTAGAATGATAACACATAAATACACATTTCAAATAATAAATACGACATTGAGAAAAAACGAAACAAAAAAACGAGTTATCAAGTCAAAACCTACGCGCAGAGCAGCCGACCGTTTTATTTATTTATTAGCAGATGAGAAGCAACAGGAATCACAAACGGATTGTCCAAGACAATATATGACCACTCAGTCGCAAAAGGGACATCTCTACGTGTAAAACCAATGGTAAGATTGTATATTTATTCAATGTTTAGTCCCAGATATTGTCCTATCCTATCCGCTTCTGTTTTGTGTCAGAAAACGATGTCAGATAGGTTTATCAGCAAAGAAATGGCTTAGCTATGCCCCGAAGTCATCAATAATAATAGTACTCTCCAAGAAATTATGAAAATCGTTGACAGCGTTTTGTTAAGTGCATCGTCTTTAATGCTACGCCACAGTGAATGCGAAAAGAAAACATTCTGTTATGCTGAACTATAAAACGCCGTTCCAAATCCAAAATCAGACATGTTATACATCGTTAGAAAGCTTATACTCTCACCTACTGAATAAATGAACTGTCATTCAAGCCAAATTGTACTAAAAACCGCGACATGGCCGTAAGCAACAGGAATCACAAACGGATTGTCCAAGACAATATATGGCCACTCATTCGCAAAAGGGACATCTCTACGCGTAAAACCAATGGTAAGATTGTATATATGTTCAACGTTTAGTCCCAGATATTGTCCTATCCTATCCGCTTCTGTTTTGCGTCAGAAAACGATGTCAGATAGGTCTATCAGCAAAGAAATGGCTTAGCTATGCCCCGAAGTCATCAATAATAATAGTACTCTCCAAGAAATTATGAAAATCGTTGACAGCGTTTCGTTAAGTGCATCGTCTTTAATGCTACGCCACAGTGTATGCGATAAGAAAACATTCTGTTACGCTGAACTATAAAACACCGTTCCAAATGCAAAATCAGACATGTTATACATCGTTAGAAAGCTTATACTCTCACCTACTGAATAAATTAACTGTCATTCAAGCCAAATTGTACTAAAAACCGCGACAACGCCGTAAGCAACAGGAATCACAAACGGATTGTCCAAGACAATATATGACCACTCAGTCGCAACAGGGACATCTCTACGCGTGAAACCAGTGGTAAGATTGTATAATTATTCAAAGTTTAGTCCCAGATATTGAATGTAGACATGTTATAATTAAAGAAAAATTGTCTCGTTTATGTCGTTATTCAGTGAGCAGCGTTGTCACTGCTGTATTGGCATATTTTAGGGCTAATGTCGGGTTTATCTTGTTGCTAGGAAATATAACATTACATTACATTACAGACATTTGGCTGGCGCTCTTATCCAGAGCGACGTACAACAAAGTGTATAACCATAGCCAGGAACAAGTGTGTCGAAAACCCTAGAGGGCAGTAGCCTACAGTTCCAAGTGCAGGGAACAACCGCATAGTTCAACTTGGACCCAGTTGGTTAAACTGATTAACGCTAACACAAACAAGAACAGCAACAACGCAGTCTATGAGAACATTCAAGCAATAGTTAAGACGAGTTAAGACTAAGTCACCTACGGAACAACTACCTAGTTACAACCCTAAACTTACAGTCAATTTAGAGATTAAATTGAGAATACGATTTCTCAGCACAATGACGGATTTAAAGACTAAACGAACTCACCCTATATTGTCTTCAAATGGACCGTATTATTTATTTAGACATTGGGAGACTACAGCGTAAAATGCGTATTTTGTTTATATTCAATATTAGTAATTGCAGCGAGAAACCGCAGCTGTAGGTCGTTATGTTATGGTAGCAACGGAACGAAGCGGACTATATATGTATTAGGCTACCGTCATTGTTTCATTATACCAGCGTGTTTTCGTGCGTTTGCACAGAAACTCAGAACCTATAAATAAAATGGTTTAGCTGTTTCTCAGCATAATGACGGATTTAAAGAGTAAACGAACTCACCCGTTATTGTCTTCAAATGGATCCATGTCAAAGAAAAGTAATGATTCATCCTCTCAAAGCTTTACCGTAGCGTATTATTTATTTAGACATTAGTAGAGTACAGCATAAATTGCGTTTTTTGTGAATATTCAATGTTAGAAATTGCAGCGAGAACTGCAGCTGTAGACATAAGATAGTCTGTTATGTTATGGTAGCAACGGAACGAAGCGGACTATATATGTATTACCGTCATTGTTTTATTATACCAGCGTGTTTTCGCGCGTTTGCACAGAAACTCAAAAACTACCAATAAAATGGTTTAGCTTTTTCTCACCATAATGACAGATTTAAAGACTTAACGAACTCACCCGATACTGTCTTCAAATGGATCCATGCCAAAGAAAAGAAATTATTCATCCTCTCAGAAAGGTTTTACTGAAAAACTTTGGGCAGCCTATCCTAGCATGCACGCTAGGTGGCAGTGTCAGACCGTCTAGTCACTGCTAAAAACTTGCGTCGCCATGGTTGTCGCTTGCCGTAAAGAAGTTTACTCGATGTCGTAAACGTTTAGATTTGGAGCTCCAGCCTTTTCCGCACCCCACCTAATGAAAAAGGCCAAATGGTGTGCAAACCATATGGCGGACATAGGTGCTCCCAATAGGAAAGTTGTAGAGCACATTCAGATGCATCAGTCGATGAAGTTTTGTGTTGATCTGACTTATGGTGTGGGAGTTATGGCCTTTTAAAGTATGACCCTCTTGTTATAGCGCCACCATCTGGCCAACATAGGTGATTTTTAGTGTCTGAGCAGTGGGGGGCCATAGGAACCCACCTGCCAAATTTGGTTGCTCTAGGACTTATGGTTGCTGAGCCTCAGACATTTTAGCGGAGAAAACTGCCACGCCCCAACTAAAAAGTCTAAATGGCGGGCAAACAATATGGCGGACAAAGGTGAGGCCAAAGGCAAAGTTGTAGATCACGTTGAGATGCATAGGTCGATGAAGTTTTGTGTTGATCTAACTTATGGTGTGGGAGTTATGGCCTTGTACGCGTTACCCTTTGTTATAGCGCCACCATCTGGCCTATATAGGTGACTTTTAGTGCCTGAGTAGTGGGGGGCCATAGGAACCCACCTGCCAAATTTGGTTGCTCCAGGACTTATGGTTGCTGAGCCTCAGACACTTTTAGCGGAAAAAAATAAGAATAATAATTAAAGCCGCAAGCGGCGTTGGAAGGGGTCCAAGCAGTGGCAGCATCGCGCCCCCTATGGAGCGATTTTAAAATGGCTTTGTCATCATGATCATATGCCTTCACCCAACATATCTACTGAATATCATGATGATCGTATGATATATTGATGACTTATGGCCAATTTTGTGCTAAGAGACGCTGTCGGATGACTTAGTTGCGTCGCTATAGATGTGTCCTGGCCGCTTCCTGTAAAGGCCTTTACTATGTCGTAATGCTTAAATGGGATGTCGTAACACTTAGATGGGATGTTGTAACACATATATAGCCCGGCGTGTATGTACAGCTGCAGCGCTTCCATGCTGTAACTAAAAAAGGCGTCACACTAGTGTTGTCACGATTCCAAAATTTTTACTGTCATACCGATACTAGGTTTAGTATCAGGATACTCAATACTGAAACAAGACTGATTCAATAATCGGTACCTAACAATACTGAAAATACCTTCATAGATCAGAAACCTAATGTCCAAAAGGGTTAACCTCATTTTCGAATTCACAGTTTATTAAAAACCTGGTTTATGAACAACCTTTAAGTTGAAGCCTGTTCAACATGTTAATAAGCATAGGTCTATCGTGTTACAACACTGAACAATAGAAAAATATATTGAATAAATTGCAAAAATGTAACTATTGTAAACTAAATAATCTTTAAACAGGTCTTTCACTTTTAAATAGATCTAAAAACAGCATATTCTAATAACAATACAGCATCTTCCTATAATAAAATATTTACAAATTAGAACAGCTATTGCTACTGAAGTCAACTGAGTGGAAGCTTGCGCTATATCAGGGAAGTGAATGCACAAGCGCAGGTCACCTCACTTGGCAACCTTAGTTGCTACTGCCATCTAGCGAAGATTCTGACAAACTACACTTTTCATCCTCTAAATCAGTAATGCGCGAGACACATTTCCCTGGCTTTTACATTGGACGCAAAACTACCGAACGTCGGAAAATTCAAATAAAAAACAAAAAACAAAAAAAAAAAAACGGTTTTGTAAGTACCGAAAAAGTGCTTAAGTTTTGGTATACCGTGCAACAGTATGTCAGACACATATTCCAATCCATTGCTCAGCTTAGCAGAGAATGCACATTTCAGAGCGCCTCAGAGACAGATAGAATAATAATACATATTTCATATAGCCTAATAAATACGACATTAAAAAAACGAAACGAAAAGTCAACTGGACATTCCTGCTAGCATGCGTGCTGCGCGAAGAATCCCTTATTATTTATTTAGACATTGACAGACTACAGCATTTGCGTCTTTTGTTTATATTCAATAGTAATTGCAGCGAGAAACTGCAGCTGTAGACACAAGAAAGTTTGTTATATTATGGTAACAACGGAATGAGGCGGACTACATATATAGGCTATATTTACCGTCATTGTTTTATTATACCAGCGTGTTTTAGCGCGTTTGCAGAGAAACTCAATTACTATCAATAGAAATGGTTTAGCTATTTCTCAGCATAGCCTAATGACGGATGGAGATGGGACGAAAATAATTTTCAACCGTCCACCACATTTTAGCAACGTTCCAATACTCTCGTCATCACTGTTCCATGGGTCACAAAAACTATTACACTAACGCTTACATTGCAGTGTGAAAAATCCACATTATATAATACCACTAACCTATTTAAAGACACCAAATTTCAAAAAGAACGTATATAACGAAAAGAACGTATATAACCGAAATATTTTGAGCAGTAATACTTACATAGCAACATGACATTTTATCTGTGTTTAGTAGCCTAGTATAGAGACAGGAAATCAATGACAAAGTCCTATCCGCTTCTGTTTTGCATCAGAAAACGATTTCAGATAGGTCTATCAGCAAAGAAATGGCTTCGCTAAGCCCTGAAGTCCTCAATAATAATAGTACTCTACAAGAAATTATGAAAATCGTTGACAACGTTTAGTTAGGTGAATCGTCTTTTATGCTACGCCACAGTGAATGCACAAGTGAATACAATAAGAAAATATTCCGTTGCGCTGAACTATAAAACGCTATTCCAAATGAAAAATCATACATGTTATACATCGTTAGAAAGCTTATACTCTCACCTACTGAATAAATGAACTGTCAATGAAGCCAAATCTTACGAAAAACGGCGACAACGCCGTAAGCAACGGGAGTCACAAACGGATTGTCCAAGACAATATATGACCACTCAGTCGCAAAAGGGACATCTCTACGCGTAAAACCAATGGTAAGATTGTATATTTATTCAATGTTTAGTCCCAGATATTGAATGTAGAATGACATGGTATAATTAAAGAAAAATTGTCTCGTGTATGTCGTTATTCAGTGAGCAGCGTCGTCACTGCTGTATTGGCATATTTTAGGGCTAACGGGTTTATCTGCTTGCTAGAATATTGCATACATTACATCACAGGCATTTGGCAGACGCTCTTATCCAGAGCGACTGTACAACAAAATGTATAACCATAACAGGAACAAGTGTATCGAAAACCCTAGAGGGCAGTAGCCTACCGTTTAAGTGCAGGGAACAACCGCATAGTTCAACTTGGACCCTGTAGGTTAAACTGATTAACACTAACACAAACAAGTACAGCAACAACGCAGTCTATGCAAATACAACAGTTAAGACGAGCATTACTAAGTCACCTATGAAACAACTAACTAGTTACAACCTAAGCTTACAGTCAATTTAGAGATTAAATTGAGAATACGATTTCTCTCATCATAATGACGGATTTAAAGATAAAGGAACTCACCCGTTATTGTCTTCAAATGTACCAGTAATATATTCATCTTCAGACATTGGCAGATACAGCATAATTGCGTTTTTGTATTATTCAATGTTAGTGAATTGCAGCGAGAAACTGCAGCTGTAGACGGTCTGTTATGTTATGGTAGCAACGGAACGAAGCGGACTATATATGTATTACCGTCATTGTTTTCATTATACCATCGTGTTTTCACGCGTTTGGACAGAAACTCAAACCTACCAATAAAATGGTTTAGCTGTTTCTCACCATAATGTACCCAGATTTAAAGACTTAACGAACTCACCGATATTGTCTTCAAACTGACACCTATATTATATTTAGACACATGAGGACATACAGCATGAATTGCGTCTTTTGTTTACATTCAATATTAGTAAATGCAGCGAGAACTGCAGCTGTAGGTCATTATGTTATGTAGCAACGGAACGAAGCGGACAATATATGTATTAGGCTACCGTCATTGTTTCATTAGACCAGCGTGTTTTCGCGAGTTTGCACAGAAACTCACAACCAATAAATAAAATGGTTTAGCTGTTTCTCAGCATAATGACAGATCAAAGACTAAACGAACCACCCGATACTGTCTTCAAATGGATCCATGCCAAATAAAAGTAATTATTCATCCTCTCAGAAAGCTTTTACTGAAAAACTTTGGGTAGCCGATCCTTAGCATGCACTCTGGGTGGCGTGTCAGACCGTCTTTTCACTGATAAAAACTAGCCTACGGTGTCGATGCTTGGTCGCAGGTTGTCTTGCCGTAAAGAAGTTTACTCGATGTCGTAATCGTTTGGATTTGGAGCTCCAGCTTTTCCGCACCCCACCTAATGAAAAAGTCCAAATGGTGTGCAAACCATATGGCGGACATAGGTGCTCCCAATAGGAAAGTTGTAGAGCACATTCAGATGCATCAGTCGATGAAGTTTTGTGTTGATCTGACTTACGGTGTGGGAGTTATGACCTTTTAAAGTATGATCCTTTGTTATAGCGCCACCATCTGGCCGACATAGGTGATTTTTAGTGCCTGGTAGTGGGGTGCCATAGGAACCCACCTACCAAATTTGGTTGGTCTACAACTTATGGTTGCTGAGCCTCAGACATTTTGCGAGAAAACTGCCACGCCCCAACTAAAAAGTCTAAATGGCGGGCAAACAATATGGCGGACAAAGGTGGGGCCAATGGCAAAGGTTGTAGAGCACGTTCAGATGCATAGTCGATGAAGTTTTGTGTTGATCGACTTATGGTGTGGGAGTTATGGCCTTTTACGCAAACCCTTTGTTATAGCGCCACCATCTGGCGACGTACGTGATTTTTAGTGCCTGAGTAGTGGGGGCACATAGAAACCCACCTGCCAAATTTGGTTGCTCCAGGACTTATGGTTGCTGAGCCTCAGACACTTTAGCGGAGAAAAAATAATAAAATCCTAACAGATACAATAGGGTTCCACCAGCTTCGCTGCTTGAAACACAGAACATAATGAATAATAATCCTAACAGATACAATAGGGTTCCACCAGCTTCGCTGCTGCTACTGGAACCCCTATGATATAAAGCCGCAAGCGGCGTTGGAAGGGGTCCAAGCAGTGGCAGCATCGCGCCCCCTATGGACCGATTTTAAAATGGCTTTGTCCTCATGATCATACGCCTTCACCCAACATATCTACTGAATATCATGATGATCGTATGAAATATTGATGACTTATGGCCAATTTTGAGCTAAGAGACGCTGTCGGATGACTTAGTTACGTCGCCATGGATGTGTCCTGGCCGCTTCCCGTCAAGGCCTTTACTATGTCGTAACACTTAGATGGCATGTCGTAACACTTAGATGGTCCGGCGTGTGTGCGCAGCTGCAGTGTTTCTGCGCCGCAACTAAAAAAGGCGTCACACTAGTGTTGTCACGATACCGAAATTTTGACTTTGATACTGGTACCAGGTTTAGTATTACGATACTCAATACTGAAATGATACTTGAAACTTAAACGGTGCTAATTCCATACTCGGTACCTAACGATACTGAAATTACCTTAATAGATCAGAAACTAATGTCCACAAGGGTTGACTCATTTTCGAATTCATGGTTTATTAACAACCTGGTTCATAACAACCTTAAGTTGAAGCCTCTTCAACATATTAATATGCATAGGCCTATAGTGTTACAACACTGAACAATAGAAAAATGTTAAATATATTTCAAAATTAAACAGTTGTAGCCCCAAGCGGGGGTTGGGATGGGGGCCAAACATTGGCAGCATCGCGCCCCCCATGGGCGATTTTTTTAAAGGGTTTGTCCTCGATATTGCCTTCCCCCAAAAAAAATTTCTGAAAATCGGGATGATTTTTAAAAAATTTATTACTTTGGCCAATTTTTTGGGTAAGAGACGCTGTCGGAGACCTTTTTCTCCCATGGATGTGTCCCGGCCCCTTCCCGGAAAAGGCCTTTTTCTATGGCTAAATTGATGGGGATGTTTGTTAAAACTTGATGGCCGGGTTTTTCCCACTTTCCGTTTCTGCGCCGAACTAAAAAAAAGGCACACTTAAATTTGGGACAACCAAATTTTGACTTTTTTATTAATTCCCAGGTTTTTTATACGTTTCTCCCCTACTGAA
>NC_057941.1:9178803-9213803 GCF_018555375.3 Anguilla rostrata | reverse complement strand
CCAATGAGCGTGCGGTTTTTAATTTGGGGATTAGTGTGTGGGCGGAAGTGTGGAGAGATGTGCCTTTAGATGAAGCCTCTCTCATTCAGAGGGCACGCGCAGGGCTGCCTTTGGCTTTGTTCCTGGTGAGATCACAGCAAACAGCACAGTGCTTTTCTGACCCAGTGCGTCGAATATAAATGTACGTAAGTGTGTTCATATTCAAACCTGTTGCATTTTTATTTTATTTTGCTGCTCCACAGGTTTACAGGCTTTTTAAAATGAGCCCATATGCACATTTGCCCCTCCTGCAACGCTCTCTTTCATATTACATTATAGGCATTTAGCAGACGCTCTTATCCAGAGCGACTTACACAACTTTTTACATAGCACTTTACATTGTATCCATTTATACAGCTGGATATATACTGAAGCAATGCAGGTTAAGTACCTTGCTCAAGGGTACAACGGCAGTGTCCTTACCCGGGATTCGAACCTACGACCTTTCGGTTACAAGCGCAGTTCCTTACCCACTGTGCCACACTCCGTCCACACATATAATTTTCCATTCAGAATTCTATAAATTAAATTCACAAATCTTGTTTTCTGTTTTCCCATGCCTTTCTGAAGTAAATTCTTTTTCATTGATACTGCTTTAAATACCAGTATCTTTTGTAGGAAAACGCTTCGGTGTAAGCAAATCCATTTTCCTGTCGGCTGCTTTTCTCCATCATGAAAAAACTCCCGGATATGAAAATGTAACGAAACGCCAGACTGTTCCTGACTGTTCGTGGGGCCTTTCGGCTCTGCTCCCGCTCTTATAGAATAGAGTTATGAGTCAGAGGAAGGTCATTTTGGTGAAGGTGCCCTGCTGAGGGGGTAGCCGAACTTAGCACCCAACTGATCCGCTGTATGCTGTTTCTCTGTCGTAGGTCATTTGCTGGGGATACAGCACGTGCTGTACCTTTCCTCGCCGACTAGATTCAGCTGTGTAGCTCTGCATTGTAATATGATTGATTATTTCATAAGGATTGGGACTGAAGTGTAGCATTATGGGTAGGGAACTGGACTTGTAACTGCGATTTCTAGGTTCACCACAGTTCAGGCAACCATCAGCGCAACTTTCAGACCGTTTTCTATGATCTCTACTGAATTCATCAGTGGTGACGAAATAAAGGCAAAGCGTTGAATATTGGTGTGATGTTTGACAGACTGTGACGCGGGTGTTCTTCCTGATTCGGTAGTCCTGGATTAAACCTTCAGACTTCAGGTTCTGATGTCTCCTTCATCCTCCCTTCTTTCAACCAGCAGTGAGAGGAATATTTGAAAAGACTTTAAAAAAAAAAAATATATATATATATATTTAATGCGCTATGAAGTCACATTGGTGTTTTGATCTTTTATCCAGCATTGCAATGAAAGTAAAACATGAAAATTTCTCACTTTATTAAAACAAAAGTGCTTGGGATTATTCTTTTGTTCAGTGTTTTTTATTGAGTTATCATGGTTTTTCCTTTTTATGTTGTGTTATGTTTTTTCACTTGTATAGGCCTTTGTATTTTATTTGTATTATTATATTTTTGTATTTTGTATTTGTATTATAATCTTGTGTTATTAGTAGTAGCTTTTCTTGAAGCTTTAGTGTTTTCTTCTGGAAAATTAGCTTTTCTTTTATAGCTTTTATAGCTAATAAGGGTGGCAGTGCACTGTAATGGTTAGGAAACTCAACTTGTAGCTGAAAAGTTGTAGGTTTTATTTCCTTCTATGGCCCTGCTGCCTTTTAGCAAGGTCAGTAAAATATCCAGCTGTAAAAAGTTTGTCTGTGTAAGTTGCTCTGGATAGGAGCATCTGCTAAATTGCCAAAATTTAGCTACAGTTCAGGAGTTGTGCATGGTCCCTGCTAAATAAACAAACTACGTTAGCTATTGTAACAAAACTGTAAATATTATGTGCAATCTTTGATCCCTTAATTCCATAAGATATTTTTTAAGGTATATGAAATGACAGGTTCTTACACAGTAATTTTATGTGATGCCATTACTATCCTAATTTTAATATGAGTGGAATGCGGAGGAGGAGAAAGCCTTCTCGGGTATCATTCCTCGTAAAGTCTAGCTTGGTTGACACGCACAAGACAATGAATTTAGTCAATTTTGATCGTTCACTCCCTCTGTACGGAGTCTTGTTGGGCCTGTTGCATGGTTCAGCAGTACAGTCTGTTTCAGGGTTTGATCTACTGCTCGGGGGTCAAATTTTAGTCAACATAAATAACGAGATTTGGTCCCTCATGCCTCACATGACATCCATGACAAATGCCCACCACGACCGTTCTCTGGCAGTGAGGTTTGAGGTCAACGCTGTTGCCCGTAAGTCCATTCCACCATGTCAGACGCCGATAGGCTGTGGCAAATTAACAGCCTCCTATTGGCCGTGTGCAGCGAGCAGTCCATTTTCAGGTCTGAGCCACGCTGGCTGTACCGCGGGGGTTGAAAGGTCGCCTAAATCTTGGCGTGAGTGGACTTAACC
This sequence comes from Anguilla rostrata, assembly GCF_018555375.3. Taxonomy (NCBI): domain Eukaryota; kingdom Metazoa; phylum Chordata; class Actinopteri; order Anguilliformes; family Anguillidae; genus Anguilla; species Anguilla rostrata. The sequence goes on along the minus strand of NC_057941.1, from coordinate 9,211,298 downwards.
AGGGGTGAGGGCGCGGCTGCCGAACGCCCCTCTGGCTGAATGGACGTCTTGTGTGGCAGAGAGAGCCCATAAAAGCCCCCGTCTGGGTCCCACAGATTATATAGGTTCATGTAATGGGAAAAAGTTACTTACTATGCCTGTACCTTGTTAAAATGAATTTAGCCATTTCCTCATTTCTAGCCCTTTGCATGTTAATGCTTAACTGTACTTAGTAACAGAGGACAAATATGTAAAGGTGCACTGCAGTACTGACATTTTCCATGAGGACATTTTCCATAAGGGTGCATGTGTTGCATCAGGCGTATGTTTCCACACAAGTTAATATCCCCTTCATCATTGTTCTCATATAGGGGGGGGGCTGCACGGGGTAGCTGGAGCTACGGTGTGGGGGAGTTTATTGTATTTGTGGCAGACATTGGGGAGATGTCTGGCCCGCCCCCTGTTTCCCTCTGTCCCTCACCCCTGTCGTGTCCGCTGTCTCAGGTCAAATCGTCAGAGGACTCTCCATTGGCTGTCAGCAGCCGTCGTCCCCGCCCCCGTCAGCAACTGGACAGCGGTGGGGGAGAAGCTTTGATTAGTCTTGATACTAAGCCCAGCCCCCAACAGGCAAAACATGGGACTGTGCAACTACTGCAGCATCCTGGGACGGGAAGCTTCTGTCGCCATGGTGACCCCTGTCAGGGTCTGTTAAGTGGGTTAGCTTCGGGGCTGGCCTGGTCTGGGGAAAGGACCGGGACAAAAATGATGTCCTCTTCATAGTGTTTGTTGTTTTTTTTCGCCTCTTAGGCATTAAAAGCCTCTTCATTGTCACAAATAGTCAGCTTGCTAGTTCATGCAGCTCTAGATTTAAAAACTGGTACTGTGTGGTCTCACATTTGCATTACTACATGACTACATAACAGACTTACTGTATGTATCCCAATCTCCTGGTTTAGTATGTAAAATTTTCCATTGCCACTGTTCCTGATTTTTTTGGCAAAATATGGTGATATACTGTTTAGCACCTGCAGTCAGCATTGATAACAACTTACAACTTATAGCATTAGCCATTAGCCTTTTATGAGTTTTTATAGCTTGCTCATGATGAAGAGTACAGCTTGTGGAAAAAAGTGCTGTATTGATGTAGCCTTTGGATTGTGTGTGTGTGTGTTTGTGTGTGTATGTCTCTCTCTCTGTGTGTGTCAGTGTCAGTGTCTGTGTGTGTGTGTGTCTGTGCATGCATGAGAGATTAAATGTATCGGTATTTTTTATGAAAGGGAATCACAAAAGGATTACTTTTTCGCTTCGTGTCAGTGTTTTGGCCACGGGGTGAACCTGGCGTCATGTGAATCACATGGCAGACATGTGAAAACTCCCGACAGGGAAAGCATTAACAAGCCGCCTATTCCAGAAAAACACCTCGGCGTGACCTACGGTGTCAGCTGCAGGGAAAACCGCGGACAAACGCATTGGAAGCATTGGCATTGGACTGCGTAGCACAACCCTGTGGGAACACACAGTGAAGGGGTTTACGATGCTTCTGACGTGGTTTCTGTGCATGCAGCGTTTGATATGTCAACTCTCAGAGCTTTAATAGGCAGTTCACGCTGAAGATCTTTTGGGTTTTTAACTTTTTTTTTTCAGCCTGTGAATGGGTCAGTGGGTCTGCAGAAGTACAGTGAAATAATAAATGCTTTGGTTGGAATAATGGCCCACATATGAGGGGTAAGAGCCCTGACCTGCTTTCCCACTGGCTTTTTCTCTGCTCATAAAGCACACGCTCTTGGTACCATGTAAGCCCCCTGCTTTACACTAGGGGTGGGGATTTTCAATTATTTCACAGGCTCAGCGATCACAATGTGATCGATTCCAAATCGACTGCTAGCATGGGGAAGAATTATTTTTAGAATGGATCTTGGCTGGGTGGTGCCAGTCATGTTGAAAATGTGTGCACGCACAACAGCGCACGTCTGTGCCCGGGTTTTTCTGCCATAATAAAGTCTTAATGCTTAGCTTAGTGTCAATAAACACAGTGTGAGATATGAGACTGACAATTTTATTCTCAGCTCACTAATGTTGCATGCCCACAAAACCAATTTACAAAGTCGTGGCTGAATACTCAATTCTGATTGGCTGGGACAGATGCATTATTTTTACATATATTCCCGGCAGTATAGAAGCAGTGCCTGGAAAGTTCAATCTCCGTTCTAAATTAGTCGATAAATAAAGTCTAAATTTGTAAGAGCAAACAAGCCGACAGTTATACTTGCAAGTGTCAGCTTGATGCCCATGCCTGACTGTATAGAGGACAATGGCTGATCTAGTTATAGCTTGACTACGTTTGTAGTTTGGCCTCTGTTATGAATATAATTCACTAGATGTCTCACAAGCTATCCGTGATAAGAAACATGCTGTGAGACTATACTGACTGAAAACCAAACATAATTTTAATGTTAGATAAACCGGTTGAGGTGCTAGAGAGACGTGTTTGTTGCTGAGTGGTATAGGGTATGGGATATTTTCTGGAATAGCCTAACGTTTCCATTACAATGGAATCTCATGTTTTGAAATGCATGTTTTCCTTATAACTGATGGAGATATTTCTTCAGGCAATTTCCCTCAGTGCTGTGCATTCAAAATTTATTGTCCTGCTTATACAACAGCGTACCAACAAAACACATAATTGCAATCATAACATGCATTTTGCTTTATTTTCTTCGTATGAGATGAAGAAATATCCTCAATTTTAATGCGCTTTCTTTCTTTACATACTTTATGATAAGTGAATAAATGGAGCCAAGTTCCAACGCATAGTTGTACATGCACAGCCTTTATGAGAAAATGAAAAAGATCACTCATCCCTGTTTTTCACATGCTGCAGAACAGCTCTTAAGGTGCACTGCCATGCTGAAAGTGGAGGTTCACTTTGTGTGTGCTGAGGTGTCTGTGCTCGTAGCCCCTCCTCCCCCCCCCCTCCTGCCTGTGGGGATGATGTCACGTGCTGAGGAGAGGATGATTGGCGGGATGGCTGTACCTCACCTGTACTGGTGTTAAGCTTCTGTGGGAAGTGGGCGGCCATGCTTCCTGTCCTAATCCCGGGATAATTACAGAGCAGTGCCTTTCTATTCCCAGCCCTTTCCCAATCCGCCCCTAATGGGATTTGACGTGCTGCTTGTTTTGTTTGGATACCGGCCTGCACACTTGATGTGGGACAGATGACTCGAGTTAATCCTCCCTCTTTTCCCTTTTCGGTGCTTTTGCTGTTCCAGACATTTCAGTCTCAATGGCGCACCTTTCTGCCTCATCTAGACTGTCCGCACTTACCTGCTCTGCCCTGGAGACTCCTCCTGCTCCTCCTCAGGCAGCCAGGGGAGAGGAGGTGGGGGGTGGGGTGGGGTGGGGTGGGGTGTGGTGGGGGCGCTTCCAGGGGAGAGGAGGGTGGGGTGGGGGCGCAGCCTGGGGAGAGGGAGAGGCTCCCAGCAGAGCACTGGGCAGGAGATAGGTAGTGGTAGGAGGTTCTGCAGGAGTCCCTCCCTATCACTGGCTGACTCTCCCCCCCTCCGGGAGCGGGCCGCTGCGTGTCACCTTCCAGCCATCCCGCAGACCGTGTCCCTGTGTCAGCAGCAGAGCCGCGTCCCCTGGGCGTGCGTCCGGGTTCGGCCTCCCTCTCCAGTCAGAGCTGGGACGGCGCTGATTCTGACAGCCCCCATCCCCTGCAGCTTCGTTTCCATTGGCTGCCCCTGTCCCGAGACCCACGGTGCCCCTCCCTTCAGCACCCGACACTCGTTTCCATTCGTCCTCGCTGCTGTTTGACCTGCAGTCTCTTCCGCTACAGTTCATTTAGCCTGCGTTCCCTCTCCCCGCTCTCCGTCCCACAGTCCAGCTCTCCTTTATTTGCATTTTCTCTCTGCTCTCCATCTATCGGTCATTTACATTCGCTCTGCAGCCTGTGTAGCACAAGCCTCCTCTCTGTACCATCTGTCCCGCTCTCTCGGAGAGGAAACCTACACAGAAACAGGTGACGCACTGTGACAGGATGCTGAGTGGAGATTAAGGACAAAGTGCAGTGGGGGAGTTAGTCTGAATTAGTGTATAACATGTATGTATGTATGTGTGTGTGTGTGTATGCACGTGAGTCCATGTGTGCGTACGTGCATGTGTGTGTGTGCATGCATGCGTATGTGCGTGCGTGTGTGTGCAAGCGTGTATGTGTGTGTGTGTGTGTGTGTGTGTGTGTGTGCGTGCATGCGTGCGCGTGTGTGCGTGTGTGTGAAGGGAAACCCAGCTACTGTAATGTCATGAAAAGGGCGGGAGATTGTCGCCTGTTTGTTGAGGAGACCTTGAGTGTCCTGAAGGCCTGGGGAGTGAGTGATGGAGCTGCAGGCTCAGGGGCTGGCTGCTGGGTTAGGCGGCTGGATTACCCAGCATCCCTCTGGGAGGTCTGGAGGAACGCCGCTGTCAGCATGATTGAGGGCAAGGCTACAACCTGGGAGGGGCGTCATATAATTTAACCCGCCCTCCCCACTCCCCTTTTCTGAGTGACTAGAGCGCAGACAAAGCCACGTGCACCAGACAAAGAGACGTGCAGAGCAGACGCTAAATGGAGGCTTTGCTTTTTATATAATAAAAAGGGGATGTTTAAGCGGAAGGTAAACTCCTGCAGGATACGGACGTGTTTGTGTGACGAGCGGCTGCTGGTTTGGCTTCTCCGTGGGCTGTTGAGTGAGGCGCACGCCGCTGAGCTGACTGAGCGCGTGCGGACGGCGCGGGCGACGGACGCTCGCAGACACAGGCTTTCCGCGCAGCCGCCGGTGGAACGGCACCTCATTTCCTGTACCTGACTTTTCCATCTTCCCTCCTGTCCCCCCCCCCCCCCATTTAAGGACGTGCGTTCTGAAATATTACTCAAGTCTGTCTTCGAAAGTGAGTGTGTGCGGACGTGCGTGAAGAAGAGCTGTCGTTCGGTACTCCGACTCTGTCGCACGCGTGTCTTCTGCCCAGCCGGCCTGCTGCTGTATCTGACATTGACTCTGACAGTCGCCCGCTATTCAAATAGTGAGGGAACCGCGACTCACGCCACTGCAGTTAAACAGTGAAGCCGGTCACTGTGCGTTTATCACAATCGTACTGGATAGCAGATACAGGCCAAAATTTGCATGGCTTTTGCTTCGTAGTGGCCATTGACACGCGGTGGGAGGAGGGCCAGAAGGGCTCGGCGCACTGCTGAAGCTGACGCTCCCGCATGCACACACGTGCACTCGCACACACGCATGTGCACAATACAGACTGTTCCGCACTGCACTCAGTGAGGGCTCGCAGGTGGTTCAGGCTGGGGGGAGACTGAGGGGGCCCTTCCTGGTTTTTTTTGGAAAAGCTGTTGCATTGGCCGAAGCCTGAGTGTGGGTGGCGGAGGTGCGGAGGTGCGGGGGTGGGCGGTATGGGCTGCCAGCTCGCTCGAATCGATACTTCTCCTGATTAACCGAAGGAGGAAGGGGCTCGGTGGCCTTGTGGGGGTGATTGAGGGTTCCCGCCCAGATCTCTGCTGCAGGGCTCTGTTCTGGACCCGACCTCCTCTCTCCCCGTGACTCCATCCTCTTCCTCCCTGCTGTTGAGAGCGAGCTGCCTCCAATGTCTGTAATCCAGGGGCGGACCAGGGAAGCTGCCTGAGCATGAGACTCACTGCTGCCTGTGTCTCTTCACCCATCATACATGGGACCCATATATGCAGCCCATGTTATCCCGCTGGTGCTGGTTTTATCTTTGCTTAGCTGTCTGCTTCATGCTGAAGCTTTGCTGCCGTGGGACAGACTGTACCATTGCTGTGGTTTGGGTTCTGGAACATGGTGCATGTGGGCTCACTCTCTCTCCGTTTTTTCCCCCCTCCCCCAGGTTTGGATGGTTGGCCCCCTGCCCCCGTCACCATGAGCACCATCTCCCCCACCGACTTCGACAGCCTGGAGATCCAGCAGCAGTACAACGACATCAACAACCGCTGGGACCTGGCGGCGGAGTCCGACTGGGACAATGAGAACAGCTCTGCCCGCCTCTTCGAGCGCTCCCGCATCAAGGCCCTGGCCGGTAGGACACGCCCCCTGTCTGCTCAGCCCCGCCCACACCCACGCCCTCCCCGCCACAGCACTCTTACATCTCCCCCCATTAGCCAGGTCTACCTTACAATTTAACATGGAACCATTCTACTGACCATTAGAGTGTGACGTGGGTTGGTGTTGGGGTCACGGGCTGTAGTTACTATAATGCTCCACCAGAGGGAAGCAGCCTCTGCCTTCTTTGCCATTTTCATAAAACCGGCTAATTGGGGTCATAAAAAGGTTGAGCCATATTTCAGCCTGTTATCGGACAAAATTATCTTCTGCGCGTGGTATCTTTCTTAGCTTTCATATTCCCTTAATTTATGGCTTAATTGTTTGAGCACAGCTGATAAAGAACTGGATTGGGTGTGCTTCAGGGGTTAGGAAACTGTTGGAAATGAGCAGTTTTAAATATAACGGAACAAACATGTTGTTGATGGCTTTGCCCATCGGATCTTCCACGCTCTGGCTGAATTTAAATAGTCCTTATCGTCTGATGCCGCTGGCGCGGGTTTATTGTGCTGTGTGACGGCTGATTAAATGACTGTCGACTGCAGCTGGAGAGACAACTTCCAGATCGCTAGCATTTTTAAAACGGTTATTTGCCATTCACATCAGCGGTGCGTACTGATGCTGAATAGCAGCCGCTAAATGCGCGTATATTAGCATGGGGACTGTGAGCGTCGCCAGTGGCTCTTACATCAGGCCTGTAGGTGTCTGTGGGCCTTTGAAACGCAGCTGAGCAAGATGTGTGTTATTCCTGTCGCTATCAGGGAAGGCTACAGATAGCATCTGTTGTAGACAAGCAGGGAATTGATGTGTGCATTCTTCTACTTCCCGAAGCAGCAGGGAATTGTGGGCCATAGGCCGACTGAAAGGCTCTCTCCCCCAGTGTTACCCCTCCCTCTTCTTGTGATCATTCCTCTAGATCCCCCTTTCTTTTCAGGTCTTTACTTATTTCCCCTCCTCCTGTGTGTCTGTGACTCCTCCAGTGTCTTCCCCTGTGCTTGCACCTCCTCCAATGTCTCTCCCTGTGCTTGCACCTCCTCCAGTGTCTCTCTCTGTGCTTGCACCTCCTCCAATGTCTCTCCCTGTGCTTGCACCTCCTCCAGTGTCTCTCTCTGTGCTTGCACCTCCTCCAGTGTTTCTCCCTGTGCTTGCACCTCCTCCAATGTCTCTCTCTGTGCTTGCACCTCCTTCAATGTCTCTCTCTGTACTTGCACCTCCTCATGTCTCCTGTGCACTCTCCTCTCTCTCTGTGCTTGCACCTCCTCTAGTGTCTCTCTCTGTGCTTGCACCTCCTCCAGTGACCCCTTGTGTTTGCACCTCCTCCAGTGTCTCTCTCTCTGCTTGCACCTCTTCATGTCTTTTGTGAGTGTGTGTGTGTGTATGTGTGTGTGTGCGCGTGCGCGCGCATGTATGTTTGTGTGTGCATGCGTATGTGTGTGTGTGTGTAGGTACTTCAGCCCGGGTGGAAAAAGATTGTGATAGGACCCTAAATGTGGTTATTGTGAGCCTTCTTCGTTTTCATATAAAGTCAGGATTGTCACATTCACACTTCTGTGAATAAGCTGTGAATTTGCCTTTCCTACTCTGAAAGAAACCTTGCAGATTTGCCTGTTTTCCTTAGCGGAAAGATGAGGTTGCTGCCCTTCTACGAGCAACAGCACAATCTGTTTTCCCCTCGACCTCTCAAGGTTTTGTTTAGTCTCTTAGCGAACTGCCGCGCAGACAGCTAAATGGCGTGCGTTCACAACCCGGGGTGTTAAGAGCTGAGATTCACGGTCAGAGAAGGGTGACCTTTGACCTCCGGCATTATGACACTTCATCAGACTCAGGAAGTCATCGCATTCCTGCCAAATCGCTACAAGCTGTGCGGCCGTCCCGTGGCGTGGGGCGGTGGTGACAGGAGCGCGCGGAGGGTCCCGGCGTTCCGCGCGTCGCCGTACCTGTGACGGTAATTACAGCCCGCTGACGGTGTCTGGTTCCCCCCCCCCCCCGGCAGGGTGCCGCTGCCTCTTTGTGCTGGCGACTCATCGGGCCCGCCCGCGGTCCGGCGAGAGCAGCGTTGGGCTCGGCGCACGTGCGGCGCACTGGGCCGTGGGGTCGGTGGGCTGGCGGGCGGGTGAGAGCGGGCACCGCGGGCGCTGGGCGGGCTCCTCGGTGGAGCCGCGCCAGCCGATGCCTTGTCCGTTCAGCGGGGCGGCCGCTGACAGCGTTATCAGCCAGGCAGCCTGAAGACCGCCATTAAGCTCTGGCAATGGGGCTTTCTGTGGGCCGCCTTGACGTCAGCCGTTTCGAACATTTGGCGGCTACTTGATGTTCTCGTTTGAAGGGTAATTTTTAGTGAGCCGCGTGTCCTTTTCCTCTGGCTCTGTCTCTCTCTCCCACCCCCTCTTCCTCTCTCCCCCCTCTCCTTTTCTTTCTCTGTCTCACTCTGTATTTATCTGTTTTTTGTATTTATCTTCACCCCCTTGCTTCTTGTTCCCACGCGTCTTACTTTAGTTCATCTGCGGTTTCATTCAAATTAGCTTCATTGGTGTGGTAATCAACAAACTTGTGCTGCTTGAACCTTTTTCAAGATAGCGTGTAGCCTGCAGGAAACAGTAAGTCTGTATGGATACTGTACTTACTTACACAATTAAAATATCCCCCAGACAGCCATTTCCTTTCTTGGAGAGGGAAAAAAAAAAGAAAAAAGGCAACTTTGCTTTTCTGTTTGAACAGCAAAAACACCCATTTCTCTCTCTCTCTCTCTCTCCCCCCCTCCTGAGTCCATCTCTCATTCTGTGTTTTTGTTAGAGCTGAGTGTGACGAAGGTGCTCAGCAGTAGCAGCCTTTGCGGACCTCTAAGCCTCCACCAAACTCAGTGAAGAATAGCAGAGGGCTGTTATTTGCGGAGCGTTCCATGGTTCAGACATGTTTTTGCCTTTGCCGTGAATTAGTCCTTAAGCTTGTCGTTGTCTGCGCCTGTGAGCGCACGGGATCCGGCCTCCCCAGTCTTTTGGTCAACACTGATAGCGATGCAGATGCTGAGGCGCGGTCGGCGTGTGTTGTCACACGACCGGGCAGCGGCTCTTCCCTGGCCTTGTGCGTCTGGGGGCCCTCGCTGCTGGGGGGGCTTTATGACAAACAGGTGTGGACTGCGCCTCATTAGGCCAGCCCCTCAGATGAAGGCCCTTTCTGTGCTAGAAAGGGCACTGCCCCCAATAAGCACCCTTTATGGCCGCCTTTGGGCTTGCTTACGTAACCCAGGAAATGGCCACCCGTCGCCCCTCGACGGTCTGCGTCCCCTCTGAAGCCGCAGCGCTGGACTGCCTCGTGGTCTTCAGCTCTTTCTCTGGCCCGGCGAGGTGTAGCGCTGCCGTGTCGACACACATTCAGAGATAAGTGTCGCTCTTGCCGTGGATGTCACAGCGCGGGGGGGACGGGGGGGGTGGGTGGCGGGAAACGAGCGCAGGCAGAGCGGCGGAGAGGCGCAGCTGCTGTCACCCTTTTGCGTGTGGCACTTCCTTCCTGCCCCAACGTCTTGTTTTCGCCTCGCTCTGCAGAGCGGAAAGAGCGCATGAACGCGGGCGTATTTTTTTAAACTTAGCCGGGCCCCGCGCACCCCCCCTCCCTCCCTCCCTCCCTCCCTCCCTCCCCGCCCCCTCCTAGGAATGGAATGAGCCAGTTCCTCATCTCACCTATCAGAACCGTGCGGCCCCCGCCCTCCTCCTCCTCCTCCTCCTCCTCCTCCTCCTCTCTTTTCCCTCTTTCTGCTCGGCTCCTCCCTGAAGAACACCTTATGCTAATGCACCCGCTACCGGAGCGAGTGGTGATCTCTGTTTACACAGCGAGCTGACTTTGGCTGCTGCTCTTACTGTGTTCAAACAAGGGGTGTGTGTGAGTGTGCACACAGTGTGCAGGGAGGGGGGGCAGGGGGGAGCCTGTGTGTGTGTGTGTGTGTGTGTGTGTGTGTGGGAGTAAGTGTGGCTTTGTGCTGCTAAACGGTGCAACTCTAGCAGGGGAAGAGAGCGTTTCATTCAGAGCGGGGAGGAGCAGCGTAAGAGGAGAGCGCTTGATTTGTTGTGGAAGTTCAAATAACTTGCTCTCTGTCCCCTCTCTCTTCTGATGCTCTTATTCACCGCTGGAGAAAGAGAGAGAGAGAGAGAGAGAAAGAGAGGGAGCGGGGGCACACAAAGGAGGAGGGACCCGTTTGGAAAAAGAGACGGAGGGATGGCCGTGTGTGCAGTCACACACCGGTAAGGGGAGCAGACTTCTGTTTCTGAAGAGGCGTGGGGTCGGAACTGGACTCAAACTGACCTGGATTATAGTTCGGTTCCCTTCAGAGAGAGATGCTTATTGCTGCGAGAAAGTAACTTAAGATTGGAGATTTTTTATTTGGTGAATTTTTTTTAAATAACAAAAAAAAAAAAAAGCCGCTGAAATTTGCGCTCGGACGCCGTTGAGAGGGATGATGGAGCTGGAACAGAAGCCCGGCGAGCCCTGCCTGTCCCCGGCTGCCTTCGTCGACCAGGTGCAGTACTCCAACATACTGGAGGGCAGATTCAAGCAGCTGCAAGGTAAGAGCAGGGTAGCCTATTGCCGCCCGTTACGGGAACCTCTGTGCATCGAGAGGTGGCTTTCGGTCTCACTCCTGTCTGTATCAGCCGGCACCGAGCCCCTCTCTCTCGCCCGTGCCGTGAGGTCTCTCCTGGGGAAACCCGGCTGGAGGGGGGGGCAGGAACGGGGGCCAGTAGCGGGAAAATTAGCCCAGGACGTGGTATTTTTACTCCTCTTCTGGGTCACCGTGGACCCCTCTCCTGGAGACTAGCTCCCAATTCGGGCTGAGGCACTTCTGAGCTTGCTTCCGAAACGGGCAGTGCTCCAGATCTGGATTCTGACAGGAGCGCGGCGGTGGAGTTTTCACACCCGTCTGCTGTACGCTCTTCCCTTCATCACAGTGATAGATGAGAAAGAGAGACAGAGAGAGATACAAAGTGCTGTGTTTCTTGGAAAGTTGGCAAAAAAAACTGAGAGACCTGTATCTGTTTATGTCTGAACATGAGCCGACCGTTTTATTCTGCTAGTTCTAGAACCGCAACCACCTCAGACAGCCCTCTCTCTGCTGTTGTTATTTGTTTGTGTTGTAATCAACCAGAAAATGTGTGTGAGTTGTTAAAATTGAGCGATGAAGTGCTATCCTTTTGTTTTGGAGGTTTTGAATACCTCAGGGTTGTGCGTCGCGTTAGGTTGCGGTTTCAATTTGACGCGTCCCTTAAACTGAACCGTGGGGAACCCCCTCTCCGTCAGTTTTGTGAGCTATAAACAAAAAGTGTGCTGCCCACAGGAAACCTTACCCAAGCAAAATTTCTGTGGAAACAGATATGGGTTTTGTCTACGAAAAGCGAAGCGCGAGTTTCGTGTGTGAGCGATCCGCGGCTGTGCAGGGGCGGTTTGTTTGTGTCCTGGTTGTGTGATGAACTGTGCGCGCGCGCGGCTCAGACCGGCAGCGAGAGGGGGCCCCCCTCCTGACGCGGGCCGTTAATCAGAGCTCCGCTCGCGGGTTCGTGACACACACACTGGAGCTTTGTGAGTGGGAGGACCTGGGTAATGTAGCGGCCGTGGGCTGCTCCGCGTCCTCGCCGGCGTTCGCACGCCCAGGACAAGAGGCCCTTGAGAGAGGCGCGCTGTAGACCGTGGAGGAGTTTGCGCCCCTTAAATCATTACGTGCTAATTCACGGTCATTACGCTTCATCTGCGGCTTAAGAGCCAACATCCAGAGGGCGGCTGAAAGCGTCTGCGTCTGGCTTTATCCTCTTATCGTTAGCGACCGTAAAGAGGAGGGGAGTTCTGGGAAAAAAGCTGGAAATGCCGGCAAAAAATATATTTTTTTAAAGCGCTCTTTGTTTCTTTCTTTGAGTGTAGTTGCTTCGACCCCCCAATTATTTCGGAACAGAACGAGACCGGTCTCCTTTCGACGGTCCGTTCAAAGGGCAGGATCTGGAATAAACGCTGCTGATGTCACCGTATTTGTTTGACTTGGGGGGGGGGGGGAGTTTGTTCTCGAGAGGTTTGCCGTGATAACGGCGGCCCGTCCGCCATCTGCTCGCAGGAAGCCGGAGGTGCGAGGGAGCGCACGTGGCGTTCAGAGCCGCGTCCCATGCCCATGGCGTTGAGCGGGGCGCTGATCGCGCTGCTGCAGGGTCTCCCCTGTGGACCCCGTAGCCTGCTGGGTCACAGCGGACGTCTGCCCCAGTTCATTCGTCGTGCACCTCAGTCCGTGCCCGTTTAGGGTCCTAAGAGAGCGGTCCCGTTCAACTTTCACATACAGCTTCCATTCGACGGCTGAAAGGTGTTCAGCTTGAGTACTTTGCCGGGAGGACTGCGGTGCTTCGCCTGGGTGTCAGAACCGTGCGGTTTAGGGTCCGGCTACTTAGCGGCCGTGTCACGCCGACATGTCAAAACAGATGCATCCTGGGATTGCCCTTCCCGCAGAGCCTGCTTCAGAGGAAGGGCAGAGCCTGGTGTCGGGTTTTGCTCTCTTTCACTCTGTGTCTCTCCGTCTCTCTCCCTGTCTCTCTCCGTCTCGCTGACGGGATGCTCCACCGGGCGTGGCGCAGCGCTAAGAGCACGCGGCTCTCGTCAGCCTCCGGAGGGGTCCCTGCATTCGGATCCCAGCTGGCGTGTTCGAGCGGGGCGCTTTTAAAAAAAAAAAATTTTTTTATTTTTTATTTATTTATTTTTTTTACATTTTTCCCTCGCAGTCCCACTTTATAAGTGGGTCACGGTGCAAAATTACGAGAGTTTTAAAATTGCCTCAGGAGCAGAGGTGGGTAACCCGGCTTCGAAGAGTAAAAAGACTGACCATGTATTTGCGCCACCACCATGCACTAAACCAGCTGATTACAATAATTAGTTCTCCTACCCTGGTGAAGAGTTATGCTAATTAGAATCAGCTGGTTTGGTGCATGGTGGTGGAGCAAATACATGGTCAGTCTTTTTACTCTTTGAAGCCGGGTTACCCACCTCTGCTCAGGAGCCCGGGGCCCGCGGGACGGGACGGGACGGGGCGTAACGAGGCAGAGCAGCACCCCGCCGTGTTCCTTCCAGAGCTCCGCGGGGCGCGGAGACGGCCGCCGGAGAGACTCGGGGCCGGTTTCCTGCGGAGTCGCAAGGCGCCCGGGGGCCGCGCCGCGTTAGCCGTTAGCGTCACGCGGCTCTTCCGTGACCCGCCGCTCGCCGCTCTTCTGCGAGCGCCCCCGCTGCGGGGCGAGGCAAGCGGAGCCCCACCTGAAATGTCAGCCCTCCGCCGTGACCTCAGCCCCGCGGGGGGCTGCTCGGCAACAACAGAGGGCTCTGTCAGGCCGTCGCGCGTGTTTACATCGCTGCTCGGGTTTTCCACGCTCGCCTGCGCCGGTTCACTGCCAGACTTTTAACCTTTAATTCTTTACTGTATCATCGCTTTCTCAAGCATTTCTTTTTTTTTTCTTCTGCCTTTTTAATTTTCCATAACAAAATAATTTGAATAAAATATTTATGTTTTATAAAAATGTCGATAATTTAAGCGAACACCGCGCCAGTTGCCACACATGCGGCCTGTTTGCAGAAGCGGAAGTGTCGTAGCGATGCTCAGTTGTTTTGGTCAGTTTCTATTGCGGTGAGTCAGCAGCGAGCTGAGGTGGAGGGTCATCAGCCCGTGTGCCAGTCACCCTCAGCACAGCCACGTCCTGCTTCTGTCCATCAGCCCCAGGGTTGCCAGCGGCAACTCAAAGGCTGTTTACCGTGTTTGCCACTGAAAAGAGGGGAAAAAAAAGTGCGCTCTGCAGACTAAAAATAACTGGAGAGATTTGCATTTCCAGAACCTTCTGAGAACAACCTGCAAACTAACAAGGTGTTTTTGTGAAGAGAAAAACGCCAAATGCCGAGTCAGCACTAATTATTTCCAAACCGTAAATACCACAACAATGTGTCTGTTGATATTTCACAGTTACTGATAGTGGAGGTTAACATTTCTTCAAACTGTTATGGTCACATGAACTGGGCTTGGTCACATTCATTTCAGTCACTGAATAACACAAAAGAGTTTTATTAGAAATGGAGTCTATCTCTTCCTCTCAGATTCTAAATATCCTTCCATGGGCATGAGTTCAGTACTGCGAAAGCAGATGAACCATGTCAGTAACTAACTCTTTTGATTCATATACTGTTATGAATAGTAGTGTAATAATAATAATAATAATAATGGAAAAGGCTGTCAGGTCTGCTAATTTGTCTTCCTCTCCTTGTAAAATGGGATTTTAGACTTGTTTGAGAAAACATTACATGCATTTCTCTCCCTTGTGCTCCCCTCCTCAAACCCCTCTTTTGTGGCTCTTGTTGTGTGTGTGTGTGTGTGTGTGTGTGCATGCGCGCAAGCGTTTGTGGCCGTTGAGATGTATGTGTGCATTAGTGTTGCAATATGGAACTGTTAAACCAGTGCTGTTGAACCTGGCTGGTTGTACCTGCTCAGCGTTGTGTGGATGTGACGTCAGTGCGCACACAGTGGAATGCGAAGATAAGTGAGAGAGGCGAGGGATGAAAGCCTGCTCCGAATCGCCGTGCCCTCGCCTCACACACACCTCGCCCCCCGCCCCGTCTTTCACCTCACACACTCCTCGCCCCACATCCTGTCTTTCATTCTGCACAGAAAAGGCTGTTGCATTCACCGGTCATTGTGCTGAGTGGATAGTGTCTTCTGCCACTTTCAGTCAGTTCAGGCCACACTGGAACAGACTAGTCTGAAGATGTGTGAATTGGGGGGGACCCGCTGCAGGGCAAGGCGCTTGACCTTGTTGTTAAAATATCTTGTTAGGTCGCGTGTTCACACAAGTGTTGATAATCTTCATCATTCATAGACAGAGCTGTGAAACCCTCGGGGAGACGCTGCTATTTTAACACAGTCACAAGCGAGGCAGTGCCACAGTATGATACACCGCCTCCCAGCACTTAATATTTATCCTTTTTACAGGAGAGGATGGAGAGAAAGGGTAGCAGAAGAGATCCCAAATGTAGATCCACAGTGTAGGCTGTAAATGAGGTCTGTCACTGTGTCCCTCTGCTGGGCTCATGCAGGAAGGTGCTGCCAGAGCTGGATTGCTCTATGTCTCACCTGTGACTGGTATTTACACACACAGATACACACTCACACACACACACACACACACACACACACACACACACACACATACACATACATACACGCACACATTATCATTTCTATCATTAATTGTACCTGCAAGCTTTACATCTGCAGGACTATACTTTAAAAACAGACCAAAGCTGAATGTTAGGTGAAGTATTGCCCCCCCCCACATACGCAGACAGGCGGGTGGGGGGGAAGGAGGGGGTCACTATGTTGTCAGTCTGGCGGGTTTGGCCCTGGCACGTCCTGCCCCATCCGCCTCCTTATCTGTTGTGGACCAGCTGCTGGCCTGCAGGAAGAGCAGGACCGTAGGGCGGGGAGTCTGAGTGGGGCTCTCCCTGCTCCTCCTGCAGGAAGAGGAGGACCGTAGGGTGGGGAGTCACAGCAGGGCTCTCCCTGCTCCTCCTGCAGGAAGAGGAGGACCGTAGGGTGGGGAGTCACAGTGGGGGCGCTCCCTGCTCCTCCTGCAGGAAGAGGAGGACCGTAGGGTGGGGAGTCACAGTGGGGGCGCTCCCTGCTGCTCCCCGCACTGGCACCCCGCTGTCGGGGGTACGCTGAGGGGGCCGGCAGCGTGTGCGCCGGGACCCCAAACCGGAGCAGGACTCTTCCAGCTCGTTCGGGTGTGATCACATGGCTGTTATGTGCAGCTGTGTGGGGCTGTGGGGCCTGGCAGTGGAACAGAAGATGCACATCATTCATTTTTCATTGTAACACAGTGTTACGTACAGCACACAACATAAAATACAGCACCAAAATGTAATGGCATAAAATACATAAATAAATAGAGTATATACAAATAAAACAACAGTGCGTTGCAGCTGCAATTGTTTAATACTTGACTGGGTTTCGGTGCGCTGGTGCTCAGCCATAAGCTATGGCTCAGGGCAGAATATTGGCTCTTCTTGATCTGTGAAGGGGAACAGAAACACAAGTCATGATCAAGGGCGCGTGCATCAAACCCAGAATTAAGGGCAAGGCTGCCTGTCTGTCATGTGAATGTCCCACTGCGTTTACAAAATGACTGCGTTTGTCTCTTATTTAGTGCGTCCGTTATAATTGTGTATATACGTACCATATGTGTGGTTCATGTGTGTCTGAGCATGTGTGTACTTATGTGTCTGTGCTCTCCCTGCCCCCACTGTCAGGCCTCTGTAGCTCATCTACAACCTCACCAAACTCAGCTGTGTCACTCCCCTTCTCAGCTCCCTCCACTGGCTACCAATATCGGCCAGCGTCAGGTTCAAAACCATGGTACTAGCCTTTTGGGCAGCTAAAGGGACTACTCCATTATATCTTCGAAAGATGGTCAGATCCTGCATAGCAGTCGGGTCTCTCTGGGCACCCGGCTCCTCCCCCACTACCCGCCTGCCCTTCTCAGCCGCTTTGCTTGTCTGTTCTGGTCCACCGGTGGTGAAAATGGCGTCCCATTGCAGTCAGGGCAGCAGGAACCCTGCCCATCTTCTGACACGCTGAACACTCTTCTCTTCAGACTCCACCGTGCCCCCCTGACCTTCTGTTCTCTTTGTTTCTTATAGAATTTCCTCCTGGGATTGTCATTATTTGTTATAGTTGTGTAAATATAGGTCAGCTGTAGTGGCGTTTACTTTTTGGTTTGTTTTCTCACTTTACATGTATCGATTATAAATGGGCGTTCTCTTCCTTCTTAAATTTTTTTATTTGTGATATGACTTTATAGTGTTGAGACCTGAGACCTGAACACTGATGTTTTCCACTCTTGTAGGTCACACAGGATAAGAGAGTTTGCGATGTGAATGCTGTGTAAGAGTGTGTGTGTGTATGCATGTGTGTGTGTGTGCATATGTGTGAATGTGTGTGTGTGCATGTGTGTGTGTATGCGTGTCTGTGCATGTGTGTGTGTGTGTGTGTGTGTGTGTGTTAATGAGTATCTTTGCAGTAGCCTCTAATGACAGACTTGGGCAGCAGGTCTTCAATTACAGGTGTCTTCTAAAAGCACTCATATTATTCCTGTGATGCGGATATTAAATAAACTCCCTCTTTGGGCCTCATTAAGCATTATGCTTATTTCCTGTTATGAGCTGAGCTACTGGTCCCATTTTACCTTTGCAGTTGTCAATGCCATCCATTACTGGGATGTCATTTCTCTGTTTAAACTGGCTGTTGCCATAAATGTGCAAAACGTGTTACTTGTTGTTTAGCTTTTATTTAACTGTATGGTGTAGCCTAAGGCTCTGTTTTTTTTGTTGCAAGTAAGGTGCATCAGTTTAGAGGTGTGAATGCATTACGTTTATGCAACTAAGCTGTGTTTCAGCAACCTGCTCTTATTGTTTGAGAGAGTGCGTACTCACGTTTCAGGCAGGGAGGCTGAAATGTGTGTGTGCCTTAGAATTTGAGCCCCAGTGTTGCTCTGTGTTTGGCTGGCTTGTCCAATCACGGTACAGTTACACAGTAACCTTATTTCTCACCCTCTCTCCCCATGATTACTCTGGCTGCATAGGCAATTACCACATTATCTTAATTTTTATTTGCTATCAAAATCCCTTTTATAAACTAATCTGCTCTGCGTAGATAAACAGCAGGCTTTCCCATATTGTATTTCTCGTGGTAAAAAGTGACTGGCACACCCTGCGTAGTCCAGCACACCCCTCATTAGCCACACAGCCTGTTAGCCTCTGGCGTGCACATTAGATATTGCAGTGTCTTACGGCAGCTTAGTGTGCGATCTCCTCCCGCTTCTGAACTGGAACCTAAGGTACGGTACGTTTCCCATGATCCTCTCTCCACGGGGCTTTTGACAGGTCACTAAAGTAGACATGCTGATTGATGGCTGCAGCCTATTAATTTAGTCTCCGGTGGAGATTCCCAGATGGACTGAAGGAAACAGGCCATTCGGAGTAAGGAGTCCCTGGACGGGGGTGGAGCCTCACGAGGCACCGAAATAAGGCTTTGGTGATATTAATGTGAGATATTAATACTTATTTTTAAGTCAGATCTATTCCCTTTTGGGACATTTTCATCGGAGGTTCAGATGGCTATTTTAATGTAGTTCCTGTGAGTGCAGGAACCTTCTGATTGCAAATTACATCCATTGACTATGAAGTGTACTATTTCTGTGCAAATGCTGCATGTTATACTTCCTGCTGTCTACTTCATACTTTTCTCCTGGTGGAAAACAGTATTGCAATATTTTTCAGTATGAGGATTTCTAACGTCAACATTTCCCTTAAAATCCTCCTATTCATTGTATGAATTTGTAAACCCATGTATTTCAGTCATAATGCCTGGAACAAGAATAAAAAGTACTTTTGTTTGTGGTACTGTACATACAGGTCATCTTGTGAGATTAATTTCTCCAGATGTCAGCAGACATACATACCATGTGAGATTTTTGTGGGATTTACAGTCAATGAATATGAAGTGTATCAAACAGATGTACTTGCATTCCAAGGAATGTTGTGCAGTAATGTTGAGTCCATTCTTTTACATCCAGTCTCGCTATGCAGTCATTAATGGTAAGGGCATGTGAACAGGAATATATGTCTGTAATCTGATGCTTTTTTATTATTGGTCCACAGTTGGTTAGTTGTCAGTAAAAACAGCATCCTGGGTATTCAAGGTAACATTAATGTTTTATGATTTTGTGATGTTTGCTTCCAACAGTACTGAAACATCACCACAGTTTTTTTTTTTCTAATGAAGTATGTAAAATCCTGGCAGAGCTTTTGCACTGTTGTGTCTTTTGAGTGGATAACTGTGGCGCATCCAGGGATAGCACGGCCATCTCTCTCTTCCAGCCGGACTGCTGGATTGGCCGATAAGCCCCGCCAGCCTTGAACTGCTGAAGAATTCGGTTTGTTTGGGAAATAGCGGGAAGTTGATAAGGGGCAGATGGGTGCATGGCACCATGGGACGGGCTGCACCTGTGCCTCCCCCAATAGAGGGAATGTCAGGGGCCAAAGGAATGCTGGGAAAGTAGTCACTGCTCATCTGGACAGTGTATCTGGATAACGTGGCCCAAGATTTCAGTTGTTTGGAAATAAATAAATAAATAATAATGTTAAAAAAAGCAAGGGATACAACGTGTATAATTAAAGTTTTTTTTAATTAAGGGACAATCAGGAAGGAAATATTGTCTTTTCAAAAATGGAGGAACAAATGGCGACAGGAGGTGAAAGCGAGATTTGTCCTTGAATTCGTCTTTGTATAATGCACTGCAGCTGTCAGTGTCTTGACGGGCTTCGATGACTCAGGCGTGATGTCAGAACCCGGGCTGGAGAGAGAGTGTTGTGCATGCGGGGTCTCACGTTTGAGGTGAACGAGGACTCTTTGCTTGAGACGAGACAGTTATCATCTGATTCTCAACAGGCGCGTCCTACGTGGGTCTGAAATGACTAGCCAGGCCAGTGATTGTAGTCTATGGCGCTAGAATAGCACAAACATCTTTGTGACATTAATCGAAACTCTGCCTGGGTTTCTTAACTTTGGAGAACCACCCTCAATGTACTTAGGGCAGCTTGCAGATTCAACAGCACAAGGTGGAGAAAAGCATTAAAAGCCGAGGGCATGACCCTCCTTCTCAAATGTCTGCAAGTGCTCACTGGGCAACTGGGATTGTATTCGGATGACGAACCTATTATTACAGGGCCTGGTCACAGGAGATGACCATAGCCAGGGGTGTGTTAGACTTCCCCCCCAACCCCCCCAACGTGCAACCTCAGGGTCTGGACCTGTTGCGACATGACCAGCGTCACCTGGAATGTGGCCCTGACTGCTGAGTGCTGTAATCCTCCTCAGGTGTGTCATTTACTGGGCTCTCCCTGCAGGCTGACTCCCCAACAGACTGCCGCGGCATAGGCGCCATTGTATGGGTTTTTGCCTGAGAGTGTGTGTGTGTGTGTGTGTGTGCGCGCTCGTGCGTATCGCTTAGGGGCTAGTCTGACACTTGATGGTTCAGAATTAGAGGTGTTCGTTTCACAGAGACTGGAACCTAAACAAAGCGGGTGGATGAACCCTTCCTTCCATGTTGGAGATGTAGTTTGTAAAGTGTAACAGTGATGTATGTTTAAACACGAGGAAACAGGAAACGCTGTTCTGGTCCTGGTTCTGGTCCTGGTCCTGCTCTTCTCTCACTGCTGTCATTTAACCCTGTAAGACTGGAACAAAGGACAGTTAGTCCTTGTGGCAAATGGAAAGCATGTGTAGAACAGTGTTAGTGTGTATATGTGTGTGTGTATCTGTGGACCATCAGATCATGGATTCCTGTTCCTTCTGTTCCCGCAGAAGACACCTATCTGTGTTTTTTTAGGTGAGAGAAGTGTGTCAGATTATTAATATGTGACTTCATCCCTACTTACGAACATACGCACACATGCTTTTGTTTGGAATTAATAAATGTCTGCAAATGTTTTTTTTGTTGGGGGGATAATTTGTTGAACTATAAATCTAAGAAATAGTAACCTTCCATCATCAAACTATTCTTCATTAGTTTCAGACTCATTTGCTGATTTTTTAATGAAGATATATATTATATTGTGAGTCAAAGTTAAAGACAAATTCTTGATTGAATCCAGGTCACAGTGGTTAAACTGAATGCCTTCTTTGTTTCAGTACTTTCCCTTTTTCAGCTGTGTATTTTAAGGTAGGCAGAATGAGTAAATCATTGAAGGTTTTAGTAACAATTTCCGCACTGTTGTGCTGAGTATCATTCCTCTCTTTACTGGCTGGGGGAGGACGTTGAGTTTCTACAGTGCCATATTGTTCCAGCCAAGGGCGATCCAGCCGGAGTGATCAAGCGATAGGTTTCACTCCAAACCTGGAGAATTGCAGCTCTCATGGTTATAGAACAGCGTGAAAAACAACACTTCAGTTGGGTTGCTGCTTGTAAAGGGATACACAGTTGCTTTGGAGGGATAAAATACTCAAAAATAAAATCATTCCAGAATGATTTTCAGGTGAAAAGTGGGCCATGGTCACATGGTCAAGGAAGTGAGCTTCAAAAACGCAGCCCGTTTTTGGCCGCTTGGTCGTGACAATGATACTGGGATTACCAGAAATTGATCTCGCTTGTTTTTCTGTGGTAAAAGCTGTTATGCTTCAAAACATCTATTGTTTGCCATAATCCTGAAAGTCTCAATTTCATCTGACATGATCTAAAGATTTCTGAAGCCCTGATCGGCAGTGCTCGTGAGATTAAGGTATACATTGGATGTTCTTCAGTGTGGAACTTCTGATTGGAATCTTCTAGTATCATCTCTGGTGGTTAATTTTGTTCAGTACCTAAGATTGCATGTCAAAAAGGAAAAGAGGAATTGAAACAGCCTGTGATTCAAGTTTGGGTCTGTTCTGTGGCTTTTTTTCAAGGGACCAATTTAGGGATTACAGCTACAGTGAGCTGTAAATGATAGGATGCCCCCCCCCCCCAAGACTATGGTGCAGTATCACCTTGTCTGGCTCACTTCTGTCGTCTTCACCTTTTGCCGATTTGTTTTTGTTTTCCTGTTTTCTCTCTGAACGTCGCAGCCTGGTGCCTCGGCTCGTTGTGCGTACAGCAGTGTTCGGTAAGCGCCCTACTTTCTGCAAATTTGGGCCGTAGGAATCGGAAGTGCTTCAGAGCACAGCTGCTGCCCCTGAAAGACGGTCTCCTTTATCGATTTCATCGCGTGAGAAAACCTTTTAATTGTGTAAAGTGAAAGGGCAGAAACTTGACCTCAGCGGAGGGCTGCGTCACCTCTGTCTGTAGCGTGGAGGATAATGCATTCAGCTGAGATTCGCTGATGTCAGCCACAAAGGGTCATATATTCACTGCTTTCTACTGGGGGTTTTTTTTTGGGATAGACCTGGTCTCTGCGGGGACAGAGCCAAGCCTGGCAGTACATCTCATTTTTTGACCTCTCACAGTAAACTGCACTGACAAGCTCTTGGGTTGACCTCTTGTATTCTCTAACCTCTGTTTTCTGTGCAGAACTCAAACAATCTAGCCTACATCAAGTCAGGCTTATGCTATCTCAGCTAAGATTTATATATGTGTTCCTATAGACTAAATGCAACAGCCTTTGTGGCAAAGCACCATGCTCAAGCTTATAACATAAACTCTACCCACACCACAGTCCTGTATCTGTCTCTGGTGGCTTACTATTCTAGGTATAATCTTCTGTAGGCTGTATTTGTTGACCCCAAAGTCGTGTCATTATTTTGTCTACCTCTGCACACCCACAAAAAAAAAAACACTTTAGGGTGAATGTGAGCTGTAGTGTGGGTGGGGCCAGGTCGCCATGGGGCTAATGGTTTCCAGGAGTAAGTGGGCTGGGCAGATCCATGGTCACAGTCTGGCACAGATCTGGCCTGGAATGCTCAATGCCTGCTGTGACTGAGAGAGGTCAAGGCTGCAGGGGGAGCCGGTCCTCACCAGCAGATAACGCCGCTAGCGCCGCTATCTTCCTGATAGCCTGACTCGGGGAAAACTGTCTCACGGACGATAAGCCGCGCATCCAGGAATTCCATTTATTTCTTAATTGCCCCTCTCTATCTGATCATTTGCGTAAGACGCACGGCCCTTCCTCCACCGCGGTGCGTAAACAGCGTGAGAACTTTGTGCAACGCGAAGATTTAAGAACATTCCAGAGGCGGTTTTCTATTTGTCACACGCTGTGTGCTAGGGTCAGTCGCAATTTGTCAGGATAAAGGGCCTGGGTAAATTTTTTTGCGGTTCTATTTGGGGTCGGTTTGGATGTTGTGGTTGTAATGAGGAGCGAAGGGGAGAATTTGTATCTTTTTTCACGCTGTTTGTTTCTCACAGGGAAACGGCAACAGGATTGGCCTCAGAGAGACATGCACTGAGAATGGCCCTTGGCAAACTTGTTTATTGGCGAACATAGCTGCTGTACTTTAGATGTTAACAGGCCAGAGGGTGCCCTGTCAGGCTTTTAAAAATAAAATGAAGTGAAGTACAGCCGTTTGAATTTGAAGCCCTGCATATGATTATACAGCCATTTGATTGTATCGTTTGTGTGTACGTGTCTTCAGTCCTGGTGTCTGTTCTTCAGTCCAGCTTTTTCTAACGTCACCCATTTCTGTTACTGGGAAATTTAAGTTATGTTGATAAGACATGTAGCGCCTGTCCAATCACAGCTGAATATTGCATTTATATTGTCCCTTTCATTGTATGAATTGGTGAAGTGGTACCTCACCCTAACTCTAAATACATATTTTTGCCTTTCAGTGTAGAGTAATTTGAATCTGCTGTCTACATATATATTTACACACTCCAAAATAGTGGGTGTTGCAAAAAATGTTGCAAAAATGTGCTGCTAGTAACTTATGACCAAATTGCTCAGCTACTATAAAACATATCTTTTAACACTGTGCTTGTATCTGAATGCCTTCTACACTCAAAAAAAAAATGAATAGGATTTACTTGATAAAATTATGGACAGAGGTTGCATGCAATTAAGTATACATGACTTTAACTGATGAAGTACTTGTTCTATTTTGGTATGCAATCAGTGTACATTATACTTCAAGAAAAAAATTACGCAGATTTAGGTGTACTGTTACTTCAAAGCATTTTACAGTGAAGGGAGGGAATTCAACTCATCCACCACCGCCTGTGTGTAGCACCCACCTGGGTAATGCACATCAGCCATTTTAAAACATAATGCTGACCACACGTCAGCTGGAATGGAGAGGGTGGGATTTATTTGCTAATTAAGCAGGGGGGTGATCAGATGGCTGGACTGAGAGACAGATTGGGTATTTTGACAGGAAAATAGGGGAGTGCTCTTTAATGACCACCGCAATGAATTAGAACCTTAAGTTTGACATCTTATTTAAAAGGGTCATCGGTTTTCTCCTTGGTCCAATAGAAAGACTGCCCTCTACTGGCCCACAATAGCAATGTCTGGCAGCAGCCTGCTTTTCCCAGCTGATCTGCCATCCAAGTAGGAACAAGGCCCAGACCCACTTTAGTCAGTCATAGTGCAGTACGGCTGCTGCTATCCTCTTATTTCTGATGGTGTGAGCTCAGAGATGCCACATTAACCAGATTATCTCTCTCTTTAAGTCAAGGGTTAAGAATTAGGTAGTTGTAATCTTATTTGAAAGGCACTTTGAGGGCAGTGTATGACCAGTACTGTGTGGGTAAGTGCATAAATAAACCCTACCTGTCCTGCACAAAGTTGCCAGGAGAGCTCTGCTCAAAAAGGGAAAGAAAGGTCCCAGGCTCTGGGACTGAATGCATATAGCAAATGAGCCTTTGTGAATCTACAGAAGGTTGAGTCTGAAAGCTTCAAAACAACCTGGTTTGTATTCTTAGGGAACAGGCTGCGGTTGCTGAACCCTGAGAACAGAACAGAAGCTTGTGCTAGCTGGTTGTGAGACCTTTGCACAGGGGGCCATGTTGGGACAGGGCAGTGAGGGGCAGCAGTCTGGGGTCCTTAGTTTTTTGGGGCTGCTGGGTCTCGGGGGTGTGCCTCTCAAACCCATCAGCGTTTGATGGAGGTGGCTCTGCGTGCCGCGAGGGGGCTTCCTAAATCCCCACAGAGTGGCCGTCTAATCCCCGTAGTACCGCCATAAATCAGATCAGGATTACCGCCTCTCTGCCACGGGGGTAGCTGCTCCGGCCTTAAAAACCAGCCACCCACCTGTGAAGGGGTTTACCTCCGCCCTTCTGCTCTGCTGACCTCACGGGCCCGCCGCTGCATCCTCTGCTCGCCGCTCCTTTCCCATCTCTCCGCAGCAGACGATGGCGAGGTCACATGGCCTCCTCTGTCGATGGGCTATAAATCCCGTAAGATTTGTTTGGGGTTGATTTTGCGTGCCGCTGTTTTTGGCAAAAATACAGCAAGAAGTGCGCTCTGCGATTTATTGGAACTCTACGGCTCTGCCTGTTGCTCTTGACAAACCCGTATTTTCCCGAATTGCATTTTCTGTCGAGAAGTGGAACGTTACATTTTGAAGCCTGAGTTGTTTTGATGAGAGAACCTGGAAGATAAATGGATGTGCGTTTTAGGGATTACTGTTGCTCTTATTCCTGCCTCTAGGGAAGAAAAACGGCAAAAATAAATTATGCATTGTTTGTACGTGCATGTACTAGTCAATTACCTGCATGATCGTGTACTTCCTGGCAGCGTAAGGCTGTTGGAGTTGAGCCAGTTGTGGACCGCTTGAGTGGTGTGTGCCATTGAGTGGAATTAGATCGCAACACAGTCACATGACCAAGTGATGAGGTCACCTCATAGGTGACACGTTGAGCTGCTTATTCACTGCACCATATGTCAATATGTTTTCTGTGTACCAGATTCCCAGCTGACACATGAAATTTTTATGATGTCCTAGCAACATTTTGGAAGCGTTACCTTGTTTGTCAGGATGTTGGATAAACATTGTCAGAATTCTGTGTGTCAACTGAGCACTAATCTAGAGCTGCTGTCCAGGTACTATTCTGAAAGAACTCCCAAAGTCAGTGCCAGCAGTTCAACAGTTTTCCTTGGGCTGGAAACCCTTCTCTAAGCCACTAACTCAAAGATCCTAATGTCCAATGCACAAACATCAAATGATTTTTTAATAATTTTTTATTTCATAATTTGATATATAGTGCATAATTTTAATTTATTACTTCTTCCAACAGCTGACAGGGGTTATGTTTTCACCGCTTTCTGTCCGTCTGTTTGTCTGCCTGTTAGCAGGATATCTCCAAAAGTTATGAATGGATTGGCATGATCATGGGGCAAGGAAGAACTGATTAACAAATTGCCCAAAGGGGGGGCGTGGATTTTTACAAAAAGGCATACAACTTATTAACGGATTTACGTAACACCACAAAACTTTGTTCGAAAGTTTAATGAGGGGAGAAAAGGAAGAAGTGAGTAACTTGTCACACCATGTGGCCAAAGGCGGCGGCGGCGGTGGGCGTGGCTTCTCGCAAAAGGGCGTGTATGTTCTGAACGGATTTCTTGTAACACCATGAAACTCTGTGTTCCTGTCAGCAGGGGGGTGCTACAGAACTCATTTCCAGCCACTAAACAAATATGATGCTGATTGCCCAAATGACTTTGCAATAACTGACTAAAATGCTTAAAAGCAACTACAATTTAAAAAGGCATATCTCACGCTCAATTTGAGATACAGTCATGAAAATGCATGCATCTCCTGATGTGAACTGCATGGAAGAAATTACACTTTGATGAATATCTGACATGTGGAACTGGCGTGTCTTGACAATTACATTGTGTTGACGGAAGTATGTGCTGTTCTGAGTGTCATCTTCTAGTTATCACTTGTTTTTACTATTTTAAGCTCACTTGGAAGTTGAATCAATACTTCCATTGATTTTCTTAAATATTCATGAAGGATGTTTCTGATGAGATAATGAAAAGGTGAATTGCTGTGAAATTCATTTTGACATACGGAAGGCATTTCCCAGTGGTTCATATGATCTGCTGGTCGGGCTGCGGCCTCATTGCTAACTCCGCCCCCTGCCCCCTCTCTTTCAGACGAGCGGGAGGCGGTGCAGAAGAAGACCTTCACCAAGTGGGTGAACTCCCACCTGGGCCGAGTCACCTGCCGCATCGGGGACCTGTACACCGACCTGCGCGATGGACGCATGCTCATCCGCCTGCTGGAAGTGCTGTCCAGCGAACAGCTGGTCCGTACTGCGCTGTAACGCTGTGTGTGTGTGTGTGTGTGTGTGTGTGTGTGCGCACGTGCGTGTGGGTGTGCGTGTGTGTGTGTGTGTGTGTACGTGCATGTGTGTGTGTGTGGGCACATGTGTGTGGGCGTGTGTGTGCACGTGTGTGCATCTGTTTGTGTGTGCACACGTGTGTGTGGGTGTGTGTGTGTGTCCTTCTATTAATATAACATTCAATTAATATTCTATTAATATCATCATTCTGTCCTCACACGACACCTGCTCTTGGGAACAAGAGAACTGAGAATTGTCATCCAATGACATTAATTGTTTTGCCCTTGTCTCACCTCCCCCCGCCCCAGCCCAAGCCTACTAAGGGGCGGATGAGGATCCACTGCCTGGAGAACGTGGACAAGGCCCTGCAGTTCCTCAAGGAGCAGAAGGTCCACCTGGAGAACATGGGCTCCCATGACATTGTGGATGGGAACCACCGCCTCACCCTGGGTCTTATATGGACCATAATCCTGCGCTTCCAGGTACCGGCTCACACTGTTTCGGACCCCTCCCACTCAGGCCCCTACTCAGGGTCAAATATGTCAGCACTGGGATGCGTACATATCAGTGCAATTTAGCCTTTCAGTGGCTGGAGAGTTATTACTGTGGTTTTTTTTTTAAAGTGTAAATCTTGACTGGATCTCTGCATGTAAGTCTGGGCTGGAAATGTCTTCTGCCTGCAGATCCAGGACATCAGCGTGGAGACGGAGGACAACAAGGAGAAGAAGTCAGCCAAAGACGCCCTGCTGCTGTGGTGCCAGATGAAGACTGCAGGGTAAGAGGGGAGGGGGATGTGAAGGGGAGCGATTAAAAGATTAGGTGATGCAGGGCCATTGAAGGTTAATGTGTGCCACCACCGAAACAACACTACTGATGCTGAGACATTTCTCTGCAGGTACCAGAACGTCAATGTTCACAACTTCACAACCAGCTGGAGGGATGGCCTTGCCTTCAATGCTATCGTGCACAAGCACAGGTAACGAGTGTGTGTGTTTATATGTTTGTCCCTCTCGGGTCCAGGTCAATAAAACTCCCTATATCCTGTAGGCCATATTTCCAGCGAAGAGCAATCATTCTTGTATAAGCTGTCCTCTTAACGGTTGACAACACCCAAGTGAGCGCCATCCACTGCAGCCGGGAAAAGCTGTTATTACTCAGACCACTGAATTCTGTGACTGCTGTATCGCTGGGGTTTATTTCTATTTGAAGCCGTGCTTTCTTACAAGTACCTGCAGCATCGGTGTAATCGTTTTGAAAAGAAACCTTGAAAAACAGATTTTGACAACAGAACACCTTTTCCCACGTTTGGTTTAATGAAAATGCCAGAAACTGTGACTCGAAAGCTGTCTCTGCTGCTTGGTGGTGCTTGACTGTAGGAGGATACCAACATGAAGTAATATAGTGATGCCTCCATCTGGCCAAATCAAAAGCATTTTAGTGAAAGTACCAAACAAAATGAGTCAGTTTGTTTAAATAGATGACAATAGTTCTCCTTTCAGTACCCGATGCCTGAGGGTGGAGGTATAGTCATGTATTCAATCAGGACTGTCAGTGACTCTAAATGAAGTCGAAATCAAATCAGGTTTCCCTGCTGATAGCATCAAGTGATGTGTAGGCTATGGAGTTATATTTGCCCGACTGTGTATTTTCATTGGCTGTAAAATGTCTTAATTCCATTCAAGATACTTCAGGTGAACGACACTGATTGTGCACTTAATACGGAAACATTCTCAGTTTTCATGATAAAACCTTCTTCCACCCAGACCCGACCTGATTGAGTTTGACACCCTGAAGAGGTCCAACGCCCACTACAACCTTCAGAATGCTTTCAACGTGGCGGAGAAGGAGCTGGGGCTCACCAAGCTGCTGGACCCTGAGGGTGAGTGCCCGCTGCCCTACCCTTCCCCCCCCCTGCCCTGCTCTCTGCAGCTGCTGTGCCCTCGTCCTTTTGGCACAACAGGCTGAGGGCCTCTTGCCCAAATGTGTGCTGCATGCTTACGAGCTCATCTGCAGAGAAATGAGAAGTGATGGAGTGCGTACATTAAGACCGCAAACAAGGGGGGGATCCAATTAGCGGTCCATCCGGCTAATGGTCCTATTAAAGCGTGCGGTTCGGTGATGCCTCACGCGGCCTGGATCAAAGCCGGACCATACCATGCTGCCTTTAGGGGGGTGCACATCTTGAAGGAATGTATGCATTAGCTGCAATATAAAAGGAAGTGGTCAGCTGGTTTCTATAGGTGCTAGTCTCATAATTGGGTGTTGAAGCAGTGGAATAAGGATGTTGGAACAGAGTCCTAAAGCAATGGAATGGGTCTACAAGTTGTAATTGGGCATTTAAAATTAGTATGAGAAATGAGAGGGAAAAAGACTGCAGAGAGGCTCAAAGTACCATAGTTTCCAATAAAACATTTCTTTTAGGAGTGCAGGAGGATTACAGGAACCAGTTACATCTTCGCTAAAGTAAGAATATGGGCCTGTCTGAAAGACTGGGGTTGGACAGAAGGGTTATTCATGGGAGCTGATAACAGAACTCAGACCCAAATCCATGCTTAGTGTCACTTGGGTGAGATTCCTGAGCTGTCGGTGGAAACAGATTAGGTAGTGTAGACAACCCTGTTTTAGAGTGAGAGGTATGTTGCGGTGAGGGAGAGAAATCTCTGGTCTGAAGCATCACTGACTGAGTCGTTCTCTCTGTGCAGATGTCAACGTCGATCACCCGGATGAGAAGTCCATCATCACCTACGTGGCCACCTACTACCACTACTTCTCTAAGATGAAGGCCCTGGCTGTGGAGGGCAAGAGGATTGGCAAGGTGAGGCCTGAGGTGTATCGCCCGTTCCGTGTGTGCGCTTGTGGGGGACGTGCACCCTGCGGTAATGACGTGCTCGCTGCTCCCTGCTAATGAAGTCCTGCCTCTCTGCGGCCCAGGTGCTGGACTACGCCATCGAGGCGGACCAGCTGATTGAGAAGTACGAGACCCTGGCGTCGGAGCTGCTGCAGTGGATCGAGCAGACCATCTTCACCCTCAACGACCGGCAGCTGGCCAACTCCCTGAGCGGAGTGCAGAACCAGCTGCAGGCCTTCAACACCTACCGCACCGTGGAGAAGCCGCCCAAGTGAGGACCTGCCGGCGAGACCGGGAGGGGCAGTTAGGGACTGAGGGAAGGGAACTAGGACAGGGCAGGGAGGAACAGAATCCCAGAAAGAGAACTGAAATTGGGTTGCGTATACACTGTGGGCAACGTCTCCGTGGATGGGGTTGTTGGTGACTTGAGAAACATTGCTAATACGTGGTGTGTGTCTGTGTGTGTGTGTGTGTGTGTGTGCTGCAGGTTTACGGAAAAGGGAAATCTGGAGGTCTTGCTGTTCACCATCCAAAGCAAAATGAGGGCCAACAATCAGAAGGTCTACATGCCCAGGGAGGGCAAGCTCATCTCTGACATTAACAAGGTGCTGTGGTCGTGACTGTGGAAAGTGCCATGAAAGCTGAGGAGATTCTGTTCCCTGTTCCCACCGCAGCATAACGCACAACCCCCACTGCGATTGGCTGTAGTGCGGTGGTTCCCAGCCCCGTGTGAAACTGTGATCTTTTTTTCAACAGTTGCAATTAAATGTATTTATTTTTGTTAGTATTATTGCAGCAATTCAGTGTAGACTACAGTGCAAAGCAGGGCATGAAAGAAGTCCATAATCAATCGATGTGATGGCAAACACTATTGTAAACAAAATCAATGCTGAAAATAACCCAAATTTTAAGTACAGCAAAGTTAGCATAGCCTTTTGCGGCTGGGAAACTTTGGCAGTCAAACAGGCCTATTACCGTGTTAAGATTTATTACTTTAAGTTTCACCCGCCATCAAATTTTGACCAGAATGCTTTGCAGATCTATAGCTATGTACTGTATACAGGTTCTACAGTAAGGATTATTCTCACATAGAACTACAGAAATCATTACAGTAGATACAGTAAATCTCCAGGAACTGGCCTGGGAACCACTGCTGTAGATGTTACAGAACATGGAAGGATATTGCATTCACTACTGCTGTTGATTTGCTCTGATTTACTATTTGAGTAAAAAGATTTTGAAGGGCAGGGCGTGGCCTTGACGTGCTGCTGCTGTGATTGGTTCCGTCAGGCGTGGGAACGCCTGGAGAAGGCGGAGCACGAGCGGGAGCTGGCGCTGCGCAACGAGCTGATTCGCCAGGAGAAGCTGGAGATGCTGGCGGCGCGTTTCGACCGCAAGGCGGCCATGAGGGAGACTTGGCTGAGCGAGAACCAGCGCCTCGTCTCTCAGGTACGCTCAGCAACCAGCAGCAGGATGCTCTTTTGTCTTTCGCACCCGACGCCGTTAATATTTAATGCTGCTGACAATAGGGCCATTGAAGCTTGTTTTGATTAGGAGAGCAGTTTAAATGTCATGTTTTTTCTCGCCAGTGAATGATCATGTTCAAATGTGAAATTAAAACTAATGAGAACAATCATGTTGACTACAGCAGGGAACACATGGCTATATTTAGAAGATTCTCTCTATTCACGAGTTTGTGATGAGGGAGTAGGCAGTGTATGGTTTCACACAGTAAGCGCTATGAAAGAATTGAGCGTCGTCATTTTTCGCTGTTACCTCAAACGTAATTCTTTCATTCACTGACAGTCCTGGGTTCAGAATTTTATGCTTGCATCTGAATCAGCTCAGATAACCCATACCATATACCACTTAGCAATGAATGGGTCTTTCTAGGACCTCAGTCAGGTCAAAATAGTCTCACAGCATGTTTGTTATCACTAATCAGCGGGCCAACTACCGAATTATATTCGAAACAGAGGCTAAACTGTAAATGTAGTTAAGCTTTTAACTAGATTAGCTACTCTATACAGTCATTCATTGACATCAGCTGACACTGTTGCAAGTATGATATTGAAACTGTTGGCTTGCTCTTACAAATTTCAGTTTATTTTTCGAGTCTGACCAATACGCATTAATTTAGAATGGTGATTGAACTTCTTCAGGCGCTGCTTCATAGCGGGCGTGTATGGAAGAATACTGCACTCATTCCAGCCAATCGGAATTGAGTATTCAGACAAACCGTTGTATATTGGTTTTGTTGGCGCGCAACATTTGTGAGTTAAATAAAAGGAGAAAAAAAAATTTAGTTGCGAGCAAATAAAATCAGTTGATTTATTGATACGATAGGCTAAGTTTTAAGACTTTATTATGATGGAAAAGCTTGGGTACTTGGGTACTTTGTCCGTTCTGAAAATAGATTCTTCCCAATGCTTGGAATCAATTCAGAATCGAGCTAATTGTGCGATCAATCGATCTGTGAAATAATCGAAAATCCCTCATTCTCACCATTGCCTCCACCCCCCACCCCGCGCACGCGCAGGACAACTTCGGCATCGACCTGAGCGCGGTGGAGGCGGCCACGCGGAAGCACGAGGCCATCGAGACGGACATCGGGGCGTACGGGGAGCGCGTGGCGGCCGTGGAGGCGGTGGCGCGGGAGCTGGAGGCGGAGGGATACCACGAGGTGCGCCGGGTGCTGGCGCGCCGCGACAACGTGCTGCGCCTCTGGGAGTACCTGAAGGAGCTGCTGGCCGCCCG
>NC_057941.1:9081303-9173803 GCF_018555375.3 Anguilla rostrata | reverse complement strand
CGCCTCAGACCACCGCAGCAAAGGGCAGATTCACCAGACTCAGGACCAGCTCAATGACAGGTACACACACCTGTACACAAAGACACATGCATACACACACACACACATACGCACGCACTAAGATACACACACACACACACACACACACACACACTTTTCACATTTACATGTAACATGAAAAGACCTGCATTTGCCCTCTGACGTCCTGTCCCTCTCCAGATGGAAGGAGTTTGAGCGGCTGGCAGACAAGAGGAAGCAGGCCCTGGAGTCAGCGCTCAACATCCAGAACTACCACCTGGAGTGCAACGAGATCCAGAGCTGGATGAAGGAGAAGACCAAAGTCATCGAGTCCACGCAGAGCCTGGGCAACGACCTGGCCGGGGTCATGGCCCTGCAGCGCAAGCTCACGGGCATGGAGCGCGACCTAGAGGCCATTCAGGTGCACTGCATCTCTCAGCACTCATGTCACATGCTGTTCAGCCAAGGACATTACCTGGCTTTATAGCAATATTAAACTATCCAAATTTACATTGTAAAGTAACAATGCATTTTTGTCCTTGTCTAAATTTTTTATGTGCTCCCCCCAATTTGGCATGTTCAGATGTATTTATTCAGCTATTTCCATTCTGGAGAGCGCAGCCAAAAATGTGATATCAGCCACTGACTGTGATCACACTGTAGTTCACAACTCTCGTGCAGACGTGAATCAGAGGAAGACAGTCTGTTTGCAGATCAACTGGTGAACTTGTACATCAAGACACTGTCAGCGGGCACAGCGGGCACCGGCACAGTCCGGATTTGCCACGAGGCTGTAGGATCCATCCTTGCACTAAAACAATGCCTTAACAGGATGAGCCACCGAGTACCTCATGTCGCCATTTTAACGATAATTTTTCCTTGTTTTTTCCTTTAGGGAAAGTTAGATGACTTGCGTAAGGAGGCCGAGAAGCTGGCCAAGGAGCACCCGGACCAGGCCCAGGAGACCCAGGCCCGGCTCGGGGGGATCCAGGAGGTGTGGGAGGAGCTGAACGCCACCATGAAGCGGCGGGAGGAGAGCCTGGGCGAGGCCAGCAAGCTGCAGGGCTTCCTGAGGGACCTGGACGACTTCCAGTCCTGGCTGTCGCGCACCATGACGGCCGTGGCCTCCGAGGACATCCCCACCTCCCTGGCCGAGGCCGAGCAGCTGCTCACGCAGCACGAGGGCATCAAGAACGAGGTGGACAACTACAAGGAGGACTACGAGAAGATGCGGGCGGTGGGCGAGGAGGTGACCCAGGGCCAGACGGACGCCCAGTACATGTTCCTGGCGCAGAGGCTGCAGGCGCTGGACACGGGCTGGCACGAGCTGCGCCGCATGTGGGAGAACCGCCACAGCCTGCTGGCCCAGGCCTTCGACTTCCAGACCTTCCTCAGGGACGTGAAGCAGGCCGAGGGCTTCCTCAACAACCAGGTGAGCGAGGGCGTGGTGAACCGGGCTACCAGGGCTAGGGCTACCTTAACCAAGTGATGAGGGCGTGGTGAACCTGGCTACCAGGGCTAGGGCTACCTTAACCAGTGGTGAATCAGGGTAGGGCTACTTTAACCAAGTGATGAGGGGGTGGTGAGCCAGAGCTAGGGCTGCTTTAACCAGGTTTGTGAGGGGGTGGTGAGCAGGGATGTAGTCGGTGATATGCAGGTAGTAGTAGATATATAGGAGAGTAGTAGAGTCGACAAGTACTTAGCCCCTGACCATCACTCTCCCCTGCAGGAGTATGTCCTGTCCCACACGGAGATGCCCTCCAGCCTCCAGGGGGCAGAAGAGGCCATCAAAAAACATGAGGATTTCATGACCACCATGGAGGCCAGCGAGGAGAAGATCAACGGAGTAGTGGATTCCGGACTCCGCCTGGTCAGCGACCTCAACACCAACTCTGACAAGATTCAGGAGAAGGCCGACTCCATTAAAGAGAGGTGAGGGCGAGGGGGGATGAGGGTGAGAGAGAGAGAGTGTGGGGGAGGGAAAGAGAGTGATAGACAGAGCTGCTGAGGAGGTACATGAGTGACGGATGGCTGGGACGAAAGGCAGAGCCTGATGGGGAGAGAGCTGTGTAATACAGAGAGAGTGAGAAGCAGTAACATAGGGGATAAGTAATGTGGGACAGGGAGGGGATGGAAGTGTATGGAACAGCTAGTCAATGTGTGATATAGGGCAGAGGTGTGTGTAATACAGGGGAGATAGCGAGGTGTGTGAAAGCGAGGTCTGACTACTACTGTCAGTCACAACCCTCACCATCATCAACACTTCACTGCCTAAAGCTGTGTGTATGGGAGTGTCTGTGTGTAAGAACTGATAAAGTCTGATAAAGGCCTAAATAAAAGTATAATCCTGATTGAGGACAGAGGCGCATGTGGCAGAGAGGACACAGATGTGACAAAGTTTGAACAAATAGTAGATTGGCAGGATTGTTAATTTATTTTCTTAAACAATTTATTTTCCACACTTGTCATCACTGACTTTCTGTCTCCCTCCTTTCACTCTTTTCAGACATCAGAAGAACAAACAGGTTGCCAGCGCATTACTGGCCAAGCTGAAAGACAACCGTGAACTGCAGCACTTCCTGCAGGATGGACAGGAGGTAAAGAGAAGGGAAAGCTTGTGGTCAGCAAAAACCAGTCTCAGTCTTCTGCCCTGTGCATCTGTTTGTTTAGGTACTTCATTAGAGAACAGTTATGGAAATGAGGGGCCAGTGGCCCTGACCTCAGAGAGAGCGAGCAGCTGGGCGCTGGGTTCAGCAGAGGCTGTCACTATGACTCACGCGTTTTCGCGGGAATCGCGGCGAGATGACGAGCGTTTCTGCTGAGTCAGAGGTGGTTCAGAACCCCCCCCCGTCCCGATTCCGCCGTGCCGCCCTGGCCGGCCTCCTGAATCCTCCTCCCCGTCTCTCCTCGCAGCTCACGCTCTGGATCAACGAGAAGATGCTGACCGCCCAGGACATGTCGTACGACGAGGCCAGGAACCTCCACAGCAAGTGGCAGAAGCACCAGGCCTTCATGGCCGAGCTGGCCTCCAACAAGGACTGGCTGGACAAGATCGGCAAGGTGCGGCAGGGGCTGCGGTCGTGAATAATGCAGGTCGTAGCTAACGATGCGGAACAGATGCATGACGCAGCAGTACCTGACAGACTTATTTTGAAATGATGAAAATAAATGGGGGAAAAAAACTCCCACACACTGGATCTCCTGCCAGTCTGACCTCTTATAGGTGGCTAGAGATTCAGGGTGCAGTTTGCTTTATTATTTTTCAGTCATTGTTATTCTCCAGACAGAACAAGGCATCCAAAAGTTCATACTATCATATGATGAGAGCAGAAACTGATTTGGCAAGCCAACAACATGATGTGAAAGAGACTCAGTTTCCCACGTCTCCTCTCTCCCTCTGCTGTATCCGATCTGCCCTCCGACCCCCTGTCAGGAGGGACAGGCTCTGGTGAGCGAGAAGCCGGAGCTGGATGCGGTGGTGAAGAAGACGATGGCGGGCCTGCAGGCGCAGTGGGAGGAGCTGGAGGCCACCACCCAGACCAAGGCGCAGTGCCTGTTCGACGCCAACAGGGCGGAGCTCTTCACGCAGAGCTGCTCGGCCCTGGACTCCTGGCTGATGAACCTGTCCTCTCAGCTGCAGAGCGACGACTACGGCAAGGACCTGACCAGCGTCAACATCCTGCTCAAGAAGCACCAGGTGAGAAAGAGGGGAGGCAGAGGGAACTGCCGGAACCTTCCAAATAGCGTACCCTAGACGCTATTTGGAAACGATGATGTAGTTTAATTGGAAATGCTGATGCAATTCCTCCTTTCAAGGATTGCAAAATGTGCATTTGCAGAGAGCTCTATTCCTACCACAGTGGGTATGTAGTCATGTAGAGGGGGGGTGACACGATTGCTGGAGGAGGCTCAGCCCTAACCCTAAACTTGGACTCTTTGTGCACCTCCCCCCAGATGCTGGAGCACCAGATGGAGGTGCGGGAGAAGGAGGTGCAGGCGCTGCAGTCGCAGGCGCTGGCCCTCTCCCAGGAGGACTCGGGCCTGGCGGAGGTGGACGGCCAGCAGAGGCGCGTGGCCGACAGCTTCTCCAAGATCCACGAGCCCATGCAGCAGCGGCGGCAGCAGCTGCTGGCCTCCAAGGAGGGCCACCAGTTCAACCGCGACCTGGAGGACGAGCTGGTGAGCGGCCGTCGCCTGTCCGTCATTCCGGTCTCGGCGCGGTTTACTTGCGGTCGCTAATGTCGCGCCCTTCTGTTTCGGCTCTCCAGCTCTGGGTGAAGGAGAGAATGCCCCTGGCCACCTCCACGGACCACGGGAAAGACCTGCCCAGCGTGCAGCTGCTCATCAAGAAGAACCAGGTATGGAGGGCTGAGGGGATAGTAAGCAGCAGCGAGAGAACTGCTGGACTCTCAAGTAAAGTTGCTTCATTTTTCTGGTGAAGAGTACAGATGTATAAACAAGCTTCAGAATTTTCAGCATGTAAAAGTAGTACACATGCCATGGTTAAGACCTTGTAGTGTGGAACTACATTTCAAAAAACTGTGGGATGGGGAACGAAAATGATGGAAGCCTGTTGAGGAAAAGCACTGTTGGGCTGTTTGCCTGTAATCCTGAGACCTCAGTATCCTCACTTCCTGGTTGTCCTCCTCTCCCAGACCCTGCAGAAGGAGATCCAGGGGCACCAGCCCCGCATCGACGACATCCACAGGCGCTCCACGGGCCCGGGGCAGGAGGAGACGGACGGGGTGGAGGGCCGCCTGCTGGATCTGCAGGAGTCCTGGGCCCAGCTGATCTCCGAGACGGATCAGCGGCGCGGGCGCCTGGAGGAGTCTCACCGCGCCCAGCAGTTCTACGCCGACGTGGCCGAGGCAGAGGCCTGGATGGGAGAGCAGGAGCTGCACATGATGTCAGAGGAGAAGGCCAAGGTGACCATTTGTGTGTGTCTATGCGCGCGGACATGCGCTGCGTGAGTACAGTGTACAGTGAGCTCCATAATGTTTGGCTCTGTACTCCTCAATTTCAGATTTGTAATCAAACGATT
Organism: Anguilla rostrata; assembly: GCF_018555375.3. NCBI lineage: Eukaryota > Metazoa > Chordata > Actinopteri > Anguilliformes > Anguillidae > Anguilla > Anguilla rostrata. Next base: position 9,168,744 of record NC_057941.1, on the reverse strand, counting down.
CACATCTGGCTAAAGTGCACTTTCTCAGCTTTTATTAAAGGGAATTTTCATTGATTTTGGTTTCACCGTGTACAAATTAGAGCACTTTTATGCATAGTCCCCCACATTATGGAGCCCACTGCATGTGTGATTATGGGTAATGGGTTTATTACTTGTGGAAATTGCATAGATTTGTGTCTGCTGTGTATTTATTATAGCATCTGTGTCTGTACGTGTATGTGTGTGTGTGTGTCTGCGTGTTTTATGTGCACACAGGATGAACAGAGCGCAGTGGTGATGGTGAAGAAGCACCAGATCCTGGAGCAGGCCCTGGAGGACTACGCCCAGACCATCCACCAGCTGGCCAACAGCAGCCGGCTCATGGTGACCAGCGAGCACCCTGAGAGGTGAGCGGGATTCAGGGTGTGCAGGGACTGAAACCCAGAAGCATGTTCAAAGCATCGATTGATCAGTAGTGCAAATTAGCCTTCTTGAACCATGTAATGGGAGGAGCTGCAAAGAGTTTTCAGTCACTCATGTTTTCTAACCAAACAAAGTATGTTACTGTTACAACATGGGACTAGAGCTCCACCCATTCCTAAGATTCCCAATTCTCTACTGTCTCTGTTGATTGGCAACCTGAATACTTTAAGAAAAATGGCATTTGTTCGCTATGGCATGACCGGGACATGTCCTAATCCTCATTCCAAAGCGAGCGGATCACTCTACGGCAAGCCCAGGTGGACAAGCTGTACGCGGGGCTGAAGGACCTGGCGGAGGAGCGGCGCGGCCGTCTGCAGGAGAGGCTGAGGCTGACTCAGCTGAAGAGGGAGGTGGACGACCTGGAGCAGTGGATCGCTGAGAGGGAGGTGGTGGCCGGGTCCCACGAGCTGGGCCAGGACTACGAGCACGTCACGGTACGGCTCTGCTCTCTCAGCGGCCCAGTTTGGCTCGGCTCGGCTCGGCTGTAATTTCCCATTCCGTCCCATTGGCTCCTACTGGGTGACAGTGTTGGCCATGTCTTAAAGGCACTTTGGTATAACACGAGTAATTTTGTGCGGCTTACGGCATTGCGTTTGCGTAGCATGAATACTAGCAACACTGTTGACCGTCCTCATGCCTTTTTTTGTCTATATATGAGTATAAGTGGATTGTATTAATGTACGTGTGTGTGTATCTGTGTGTGTGTGTGTGTCTCTTGTCCTCTCCGTCCAGATGCTGCGGGACAAGTTCCGGGAGTTTGCGCGGGACACCAGCACCATCGGGCAGGAGCGCGTGGACGGGGTGAACGCGCTGGCGGACGACCTGATCGAGTCGGGCCACCCGGAGAACGCCAGCGTGGCCGAGTGGAAGGACGGGCTGAACGAGGCCTGGGCCGACCTGCTGGAGCTGATGGACACGCGCACGCAGATGCTGGCCGCCTCCTACGAGCTGCACCGCTACCACCAGGACGCCCGCGAGGCGCTGGGCCGCGTGCGCGAGAAGAGGGAGGCGCTGCCCGCCGACCTGGGCCGCGACCTCAACACCGTGCAGCACCTGCACCGCCAGCACACCGCCTACGAGCACGACATCCAGGCCCTCAGCGGGCAGGTAACCCCTCCCACCGGCCTCCCCGAACCCTGCGTGTCTGTACTGTACCTCCTGTCACTGCTCATGTGTCCTCAACGCTTGTCTTGTTACAGTAGAGTAAGCACTACACCCTGTTTACTGATCGAATTACACACGTGTTACTGAAGAGATCATATGTATTTCACCCTTTGAAGAGTAGTCAGTCTGTGTTCTAGAACTCAACTGCCAGTAGTGATTGTTACATCAGCAATAGAATGTTCAGCTATGAACATTCTATTCTAATCACATCTTGCACTTTAAATGGTTATGGGTAAGAGGCACTGCTCTATATTTATAATGAGTTGATTTAGAAGGTGTTCTTACCTGTGGCTCGCCCCCCTCCCAGGTGAACCAGGTTCAGGAGGACGGGGCCCGCCTGCAGAAGGCCTACGCCGGGGAGAAGGCCGACGACATCCACCGGCACGAGCGCGCCGTGTCCGAGGCCTGGGAGGCCCTGCTCTCCGCCGGCCAGGCTCGCCGGCTCCTCCTGCTGGACACCGTGGAGAAGTTCCGCTTCTTCAACATGGTGCGCGACCTCATGCTGTGGATGGACGGGGTCAACCTGCAGATCGACGCCCACGACAGCCCCAGGTGACGTGCGGCACCGCCCCTAAGCACCTATGTGTCACACCTGGGTGATGATGAGGAGTCTTACTGCCTTTGATGTTCCCATGAATGCTCGTCTTGAGCCCTCTGTCCACACACAGCCTCGGGCTGCTCACTAAAGCTCCGTCTATCACCCACTAAATCAGCCAATGCATTTTCTTTGGAAAATTTATGTTCCATATAATATTACAGCTTTTATGATGTTGTGCCGTTTTCTTTTAAAACACCTGCATATGCACACTGTACCAAGTGCATTGTTTATTTTGACTGGTATTACAATGGACTATATAATATGGTATTACAATATACTATATTCTGTTTTTGTCACCTGTCCAATAACCCACCATAACCCTTCCTACCATCCACCGGTGGGTCCTCAGTTTGGGAGCCGCCGGCTTAAATAACGCTCCTCTCCTCCCTGCTTCTCTTCCCCTTTCGTTATTTTAGGGATGTGTCCTCAGCAGGGCTGGTCATCGCCAACCACCAGGACATCAAATCCGAGATTGAGACCCGGGCTGGCAGCTTCACTGCCTGCAATGAGATGGGCAACACGCTAATCAAGAATAAGCACTATGCTTCTGATGAGGTACTGCTGTGTACTGTGTACTGTGCTTCCTTACACTACGGCGCCTTTATTATGGTGAGGGTTTTATTGTAATGTAGGCCGCTGAAGAGCTGCTCTGCTGCCTAAACACAACATCAGTAAAATTTTATAAAGCCATTTTGTAAAATGGCTTTTGGAGAGAAAAGAGAAAGGAAATCACAGGGCATATGTTTACTTTAGAAGGAGGCTACTGAATTTTATATTTCATGTAAGCCAAGTAAATGTGGGTAATACGTGACATCCTGGGAGCTTTTCTTCTGAAATTCTGAGTACTAGCTAGCTAACCGATTGCATCTGACATTTTAGTAGAAGTGGAGCAAATAAAGTTAGCACTGCATAGATTTCTTGCATTGCCTGAGTCTGCCTGCGTACATTATAGCGAGTCACATGACTGCAGATGCAAATGTCAAATATCAGTGGCAAAAATACGTTTTAAAAATTCCTTTGTAGATCCGGGAGAAACTAGATCAGCTGCAGACCAAGAGGGACGAGATCAACAAGAAGTGGCAGGACAAAATGGACCACCTTCAGATTGGTGCGCGTTTGCGTGTGTCCTCGCCTGCGAGCGTGTTTGTGTGCGTGCATGTCGGTGTTTGTGTGTGTTTGTGTGTTTACATGCTTGCATGTGTTACGTGCGTATATTCATGCATAATTTTACGTGCACACGTACACATGAGAATTTGAACGTGTGCATTTGTGTCTTCCCTCTCATTTGTGACGCGCTCAGTGCTGGAGGTGCTGCAGTTCGGGCGGGACGCCTCGGTGGCAGAGTCCTGGCTGGCGGGACAGGAGCCGCTGGTGCGCGCGGCGGAGCTGGGCTCCAACGTGGACGAGGTGGAGAGCCTGATCAAGCGGCACGAGGCCTTCGAGAAGCTGGCCGCAGGCTGGGACGAGCGCTTCACCCAGCTGGAGAAACTCACCACGGTGAGGGAGGGGGAGAGAGGGAGGGAGAGGGGGTGGAAGAGAGGGGAGAGAGAGGGGGAGACAGTGAGAGGGAGAGAAAGAGAGGGAGGGGGGAGGGAGAGAGGAAGGGGTTGGGAGGTTGGGAGGGTGGGAGGGAGGGAGAGGGGAAGAGGGAGAGAGAGAGACAGAGAGAGAGATTTATACTTTGGCAATACAAATGCAAATTTTGTCATGCCAATAAAGCACTTTGAATTTGAATTTGATTGAGAGGAGAGAGAGAGAGAATTGGACTGTCCCTGCACTGTGGCTGTCATGTTCTCCTCAGCTGGAGGAGCTGGAGATCCAGAGGAGGAGGGAGGAGGAGGAGAGGGCTCGGCGGCCGCCCACGCCTCCCCCGGCTGAGGAGGTGCTCCCGTCTGAGCTGGAGAGCCAGGCACACGAGTCTGCTGCCAGGTGAGGCTCCCTGCGCAGGTATCTGTGATTGCAGAGGAGGGCAGCAGTGAGCTGCAAATGCAGTGGAAACCCCGCCCATCTGGCTGTGCTGTTTGAGTTCCAAAAATCTCATTACATTTCCTCTTCATACAAAATTAATGCTGAAGATGTGTGGCTTTCAGTGCATTATATATTCACAAAGGGTCATGGCCAAGTGAAAAAATAAGCCAGTTTCCATCTCAGATGTTGAGTCTGGCTGACACAAGGTCGTAAATATTCACAACAGGATGACATCACTAACTGCAGCGTATAAAAGATAGCAGAATCAGGAAGGAAGGTTTTGTGGAATCCCATGGTAACTGATCACCTCCCCCACTCTCCTCTTCCATCCCAGGACCAGCCTAGACCAGACAACTCTGAACCAGTCTGTGTCAGTGAACGGGGTCCACAGTGACCAAGACACTTCACAGGTGAGTGGCCCCTGGTGGTCGGAGGCAGAAACTGCAGCCTGAGTTTGCAGTGGTGCCCAATGCTGTGGGTATGCATGTGGAGGAAGTCCAGTACACACCAGTGATGACTCACCGCTGCAGTCCTCTGTGCTCTGGGGTTTCATTTCACTATCGGCACGAGAAGGGGGTGGATGACAAAAAAAACCTGTCTGCTAGCCAGCTCTGTGTTCACCCCCATGCCATTGTCAGCTGGGTATTAATGAACAAATTAGATCAGAAAACAACTTGTGTGCAAGATGGGCCATTTTCATGGCTCAAAATGAGTCATTTCCTTCTGTGTGGGCGGAGCTGATGTGACAGGCGAGCCTGTTTATAGAGCATGATGACGGAAATAGGGTTATGTCATTATTTAGGCAGACGTAAGTCATAGGGAGAGAACTCCTGTCAGTAGTCTGCATGTTATCATATGCAGTACCGTTCAACATACCCCAAATTCTTTGGAAGACAAGTGAACTTCTGATTCACTTGTATTCTGAAACTCTGTAGATAAGTATCATGTTGTCTTATGTTTGTGTGTGATCTGTGTTTTCCTATCGTCTGTGTTTCTGCCTAGATCATTTCGTGATTTTGTGTGTGTTTATGTCTGTGTGCATGTGTGTGTGCGTGCCTCTGTGTGTCTGTTTCTGTGTGTATGTAAGCATGTGTGTGTGTGTTTGTGTGTGTGTGATTATGTGTGTGTCTGTGTGTATGTGTGTATGTAAGCATGTGTGTGTGTGTTTGTGTGTTTGTGTGTGTGTATGATTATGTGTGTGTCGGTGTGTTAAATAATGCCACCATGACAGTCCCTGGAGGAGTATTAGAGCAATGCACATACTGTATCTCTTAATCTGTCAATGTTGCATTTTTGTCTGCAGTCAGTATCAGTGTCTGTGGCCAGGAAACCTGACTCTAAACCTGGCCCTAAATTAAAGTCACGGGAGCCTGTGAGTATTGAGCCATAGACCGTAGCTTAGCCTCCTGGTAGCCCCATTGCCCTCTGCGCTTGGTCCCTGCTCCCCTGCAGTACCCCTGGCTGGCCTAGTGGGCACCCTTGAGCGCACTTTTCACCGCTGCACCATTGTTTTTGCTGGACCCCTGAGCTTGTGTACAAATCCCAGTCAAAATTGAGTAGCATGTTTTCTGTTTGGCCTCCCAAGTTGCTATATTAATTAAAGATGTTTTCTTTTTTTTGAAAATCACTTGAAGTTGCAATGTCTACTATCCCTTAGAAACACAGAAATGCATTAGGGGAAGCGATTAGCAGTTTTTTTGTGTTTCCAAAAAAAATGTTTCAATACTCTCTCCCTGGTCCCAAGAAACACTATATTTGGTATACTATACATGGTCCCTGGAAATAATTTCATCATAGCTAACATGATGAAGAAAGAAAAACCTCAGAAAATGTAAAACAGCATTAGTACCAAAGTACTCCTTGGGCCCAGGGGAGTCCTGCATGTTTTAGTGTTGCCTTTCAGTGAATTAGCACACAGAATACCCTTCTTGCTTAAGGGCTTTGGCTGACCAGTAAAGAGCTTAGCTATAAAAATGACAATGATAGTGTTTCTGTGGCATGGCCACACCCAGCCAAGTCATCAAAGCAACGGGTGAAAAACGGCGGGTTTCAGTTGCGCTTTCGCTGAAAGACACCGCGTCACGCTCAGACATCGGTGCATCTGAAGCAGGGAGACAGTACTCCAGCTGCCATTCCGGCTGACGGTGTGGTTGGTCAGAATTAGTGACCCCCCCATATATCGGCTTCCATCTGCCTTCCATTTGTCTCTGTGTGTGTGTCCTGTGTCTGTGTGTCTAATGTAGTCTCTGGCATGGAGCTTGTGCTGCAGCCTCTATGTTAAGTCATTTAAGATTTTTGTAATTGGGTCTGATCTATTTAAAACCAGAAACTGTTCAAATTGGGACTAGTTGTTCTTGGCGTCACATGACAGAGTCCCCTTCAAAGTGTCTTTGTGAAAGATACTCTGTGAAATCTTACACTCTGTGGCCTAGTTGTGGAGAAATGTGGTATCGACTGACTGATTGATTAGTTATAATTGGGCTCCACTCGCCTCTAGTTGTCAATGAAGACCACAGAGAAACATGAAGCTAAACGTGTGTGGAATTGCATCTTATTTTACAAACCAACCTGTAACACAAGTGGAGCTGTCGAGCGTGTAGGCTGGTAAAGAATGAAGTCATTAGAATGTGGTTTGTGGGAATCCATGTGAGGTGCAGAAATTGGAAGTGCGCTTTTAAAAATGCCGGTTGTGTGTCTGACTGTGGCGTGTCTGGGGCCTCAGGGGTCGGAGGCGGAGTCTGTGAACGGGCCGGGTCGAGACAGCGGCCTGCCATCGTCCTCTCGCCTGGACCCGTCCGGCCCCTTCGCCACGCTGCCGAGCAAAAGCACTGCCGAACCGCCGCCCGTGGAGACCATGGAAGGGATGCTGTGCCGCAAGCAGGAGATGGAGTCGCACAGCAAGAAAGCAGCCAGCAGGTGGGGTGTGGGGAGAGGGGGCGTGTCCTCAGGGGAGTGGTCTGTGGGGAGAGGGGGTGTGTCCTTAGGGGGGCTGTCTGTGGGGAGAGGGGGTGTGTCCTTAGGGTGGCTGTCTGTGGGGAGAGGGGGCGTGTCCTTAGTGAAGCTGTCTGTGGGCACATTATGAGGAGAGTAAACTGAAATTAATTGAGTGGGATTGAACTGAAAGAAATAATTGACCCTCAACTCTGGGCAGGGAGAGGGATGGGCCTGAGGAGAGAGGGATCTCAGAGTGAGAGCACGATTATGTGCGAGGAAGTCAGGGAGTCATGGAGCTGTAGGCAGGTGGCCATCTTGTGTAAGAGACCGCTTCCATGAGAGTGGAGAGAGCAGAGGTCACATCGTCCCAGGGAGCTTATCTCACCCTTGCCGCCGCTGTGCGTGTCTGTGGACAGATCCTGGCAGAACGTGTACTGCGTCCTGCGGAAGGGAAGCCTGGGCTTCTACAAGGACAACAAGGGCGCCGCCAACGGCGTTCCCTACCACGGCGAGGTGCCCATCAGTCTCACCGAGGCCGCGTGTGAGGTCGCCCACGACTACAAGAAGAGGAAACACGTCTTCAAGCTCCGGTGAGTGGAGGAGGTCCGGGGGGAGAAGGAAGAAGAAAAAAGTAGTGGAGCGAACAAGGGTGCAGGAGGTGGGCTGGGCCTGAGCCGTGGAATTGAGGATGGAGGGGGAAGAAGGAGGGGCATACTTACTTATACATACTTATATTGTGGCCAGACGATTCATGCTGACTTCTCTCTCTCCTGTTTGTCTGCAGGCTTGGTGATGGAAAGGAATTCCTATTTCAAGCAAAAGATGAGGTGAGTGTTACTGATACTGATTAAAACTGGCATGTCATGCTGGGAAATAAGCTGTACTCTGCCTGCATTGTACATACAGCATGATTTACAACACATCAACCATTATGAGGTCTGACCCATGTCTCCTCTCTCCTTCTCTCTCTCTCTCGCTCTCTCTCCCTTCCTCTCCCTCTCCCTCTCCCTCTCTCGGTCTTCTTCCTGTCTGCCCCCCCCCCCCCCAGCCTGAAATGAGTTCCTGGATCCGCTCCATCCTCTCCTCGATCCCGGCGGGAGTGGGCGGGGCTGGCGAGCGCTCCCCGGGGGGCCCGACGGCGCTGAGCAGAGCCATGACCATGCCCCCCATTTCGCCCGGCTCCGCGGAGCCCGGCGCCGTCACCATGCGCAACAAGGAGGGCAAGGAGAAGGACCGGGAGAAGAGGTTCAGCTTCTTCGGCAAGAAAAAATAAGCCAAGGAAAAAAAGAAAAAAAAACACAGACAATTTAAGAACTCATCAGACGCAAACAGAACTGACAGAAGCAGAAAGGAGACCGGAGTGTCCTGTTAACCACATTGGCTCTCAGCCCCGATCCTGCGTAGCGTGCTGTTCCTGCGAGGTTCCAGCAGAGCGTTCCGCTAGCCGTAGCACCCCGGTCCTTTCCCAGCTGATCAAAGGGGAGCTTGCCAGGAGGATGTGCCAACACCAGCCCTTGTTGGAACAGGAATCCAGAGGGCACCGGGGACGGTGGGGGGGGGGCAGGCGGGTGGCACGGGGCCGAGAGCCAATTGGATGAGGACGTCTTAGAGTTCGGCTTAGAGTTATTTCTGTTCGGCTCCCGGCTCCCGCTTGGTTCTTTTGAGTTTCAGAATGGTCCTGCTGCTGTCGCCCGGGGAACAGTCAGGCCATTCCACAAGGCCGTTAACAACAGGAAGGATGCTGTACTCTAGGGGCTGTCGATCCACCTCTCTTACTCTCTCTATGGAATTGCTTGAAGGACCATGTTGATTTTAGTTTTTTTGGCATTATTATTATTATTATTATTATTATTATTATTATTATTATTAATAATCATTTTGCTGTTGCAGGTTTAGAGAAAAGAGTTTGAAGAATATGTAACTATAGGTAGCTCATCAATGAAGAGAAAAACTATTTGGTACTGTTGGAGAAACCAAGTTGGTTACTGTTATTTGTGTTTGTTTGTATTTCCCTTTTATTTTTGTTTTTAGGAAGGCCAGCTTTCAAAGTGTTTTTAAAAGAGAGCAAAGTACATTTTTCAGTTAGGTTTTGCAAAAAGTAATTTAACAATTACCTAAGTGCATAAGTTGAAAATATATATATATATATTTAAAGAGAAGTGGTTTTTATTATTTTGTTTTTATCATGAATTTATTTGTTTTATTATTTGGGGAGAATATTCATGCTTTATTTTTGACTTTTCTCGAAAACAGGAGATTATATAGTTCAAGTAAGGTTGAGAGTGTGAGTTGTAGTGGAGGTTTTTTAAATCAGTTTTTTGATCGTTTTCCTGAATAATGGGCATTTATCTATACAACCGTTCATCCTAATCAGCAAGCTTAGGAGTGGTTTAGCTTTACAGAAGGGTTTTGGTTTGAGCTTTTAGTTTATACTGCTATTTCCAATTAAACAGGTTTTTTTTTAACTATTTGGTTTTTTTGCTGTTTCTTTGTTCGTTTTCTTTTTTTTTGCAGGCCGTCTAATAGGCGTGTGTAGTGTACTGTCAAACACTAAAAATGAAACAGGAATAAAGATGCACACGAAAGACATGGCAGGAATGTGAGGGAAAGTGCGTGTGAAGGGTTGAGGAGGTTGAGTGTTGGAGGGACGTCGCGGGGGCGTAGCTGCTGGAGTTGAATGGGGATGGAATGCGCGGTCGTGCACTGGGAGAGATGGGCAATTACTGAGCCGCTTCTGTCCGCCATTCCCACATGAATCTGCCCAGACAAACGGCTCTGTCTCTCGTCCCTTATGGATCTCATCTGCCGTCAAACTCTGACCCCTTTTTCTTTAAGAAAAACAATTGCAGGGAAGCGCTACAAAGGAAACCCCTTTTAAAACGCATCTTTCACGTTGACCTGGCATATTTATGTGGCGAGATTCTCCCTCGATTGCGTGAGCGTTATCGCTGGGGAAAATGGCGGCCAAATCACACAGATGCAGACCATAAAATGTTGTTGAGGCGACTTGCTGTGGATTAAGGAAGTGAATACTGGCGACGCTGGGTTGGTTAGGGTATCACCTGTGAGCTCTCTGTTAGTTTGTTCACAGAAAGAGAGGCATAGCTTTGGTTCAAGATGACCACAATCCACACATTTTCCTGGCCTAGAATGACTTTATATATACAGTGTATATCAGTCTTCTCTGACTATCAGCTTTGGAGTGAAATTGCTTTTGTCAGACCTTTTTCATCTTGGAAAGGAAGCTGAGTTTAGCATTATACTGTGAAACCCCCCATGAAGGGCGGAGTATTATGCCGAAGGCATCTGGTGCAGCTCTAATATCCTTCCTCCATCTTGTTTCTTCTACTTCCTGTGGGAATTTCCAGACATCCTGCTTTTACGTCTGGAATATTAAACATAAGACAGCAAGTGACACAAAGCATTCCTGCTCGTTGCTGATGTAATGTGTAGCGAAGCAAGAAGAAAATGATAGATTCCGTTTCGGGGTGAACTGAGGTAAGATTTGAGATTTACGTGTGTGCGGTGAACACTGTCACCTCCAGGTGGCTTGAACTAAATACTCTTTACTTTGTGTTGTGCTGAAGCGGCATCTCGCGCGTTTGTGCAGCGATGCTGAGCTTTCTCTCTGTGCCTCTCGTGACACCGGCAGTGTGATGTGCATCCGCGCCGACCCGAGCGTGACAGCTTCCTGTTGGATCCAGCCCTCATGTTGGCCCGGAGGACAGTCGTCTGTGGCTCCCAAGGAATACCGCAGAGAACGCCGGAGGCCAAAGCTCACGATTTAAAGACAGGTGCACGATCGCGACGGTCCGGCTTCTCCGATCTCGTACCGCCGAATCGAGACTCTTTTTGACAGCTGTGATCCAGGGCACATGCCACACACACACACACACACACACATGCGTGTGCACGCCCGGCCGACCGACTAGCAGCAGCATGAGCCGTCCGCCTCGCCTTCCTCTCTTCCAGCGCTGGCGCTCTCCGCATAGCCGAGCCTTGTGGCTCCTGCGCCACCTTGTGTTGACAGATGAGAACTGCGGCGTTTCCTTGTCAGGATTTAGTCCGTGCGCCAACTATCGCTCTAGTTTCAACAGAATGGGACAGCCGGTCTTACGAATTCATTACAAAAAGCCTAGCGTTTCAATTATCGGGCAGGACGAGTTTGACCACAAGATACTTGTGGCTGCTTGGGTGTTCTTAGCGGTTAGCTGTGGTCTCTTTATCTGAGTGTGCCTCTCCTGAGGTTGCCTCTCTCCTAACGGCAGAAGTAGTCACCCCAAACTGGACATTCCATCCCTTCAGCTATCAGCTTTACAAGGTAAGCAGAGATTTATGAACAGTAGTGGCATGAAGGAGGCAGACTTTGAACAGAGAAAATCAGCCACCCCAAGACTTATGAGCATTAGAAATGATTGGTTTGTAAGTTGACATCACCATGCAAAATTGAATTGGTTTGGTCATTTGATACAAATTAAGAGACTGGTAAAGTAATCTTGGAACGGCATTTCTGAATCGTACACACAGACACAAGGGTTTCACAGTGACCGACACTGACTTTTCATTCAAGCTATGAAGTGTGGGCTTTGTAGTTTTCTGCTGTAATAAATGATTTTAGGGCGTACTGTCCACTGTTTCTGGTGTGATGAGCAAACGTACTGGAGTGGGAATCCATTGTGATCCATCAATGAGGAGACAAAGGAGATTAATTCTGGGTATGCTTTAAAACGTAAACACATTCAGAATAAGCAAAATTAGGAAATTGATTTATTTGCCTCTTCAAAATAGCATATGAGATGGAAAGGTTCAGAGATATGTCATATGTGAACGTGGTGCCACAAAAAGTATTCAGAAAAAATCGGAAAAGAGACAGCCAAGAAAAATTTGCTTCCTTGAAGAGTATTGAATTGTGTTATGGGGATCAGTTTTCTAAGCCAGGTGTTCATTTGGCTGCATTTGATCAGCAAGCCTACTGACCCACTTGCCTCAAATGGAATAAATTTTAGAAAATGATCCGTTCCTTTTTTGTGACACTCACCACAAGCTGTTAATACCACTATTACAATTTATTATTATTATTATTATTATTATTATTATTATTATTGCAACTGTTAGTAATACTACTTCTACTGTTACTACTGGTACTTATTACTATGACTATTACTGCTGTCCATTTTCAGGTACATGTCTGTAATGGGAGATTTTTCCACAAGATGTCAGTGTGCTGTGGAGCATTTTCATTACAGATCGATCGAAAAATGTTTGTTGACTTGTGTATCTATATCAAATACAAAACATAAAAAATAAAATATGGTTTAAAACAAAACAATATTGGGAAAATAGCAGTTGTGTCATTTATTATGCTGACATAATAAAGAGATTTTTTTGCTCCCTGTTTTCTTACAAGTAGCACTGTACTAATAATTTTGCTGCTGGGTTCATACAGAGTGTGATTTCCATGATACAGAGGCAACTGAAGTTGGAGAATCTAATTGAACTTCAACCCTATATCCATCTGTGTCATTTGCAATTCGCAGTAGTTGGTACTGTACGTATAAGATGTCCGGCTGTCATATGAATAATTGTACAGTTTTTGTACTGCTCTTCTTTACAATAACGCCATCTAATTAGAATGAGAATGCGAAGCAGATGATGGTGGATTGCTCTTGAAATTTCTTACAAAGAATATAGAGTTGTGTTTCAGCAGCAATCCTCTTGTTTAACCTGAATTTAAGTGAGGTTTCATTCATTTACACATACTACACTGTGTTTATTAAGCTTTAAATGCACACATTAAAATAGATGTAGAATAGAGTGTGCAACGGCCTGATCCCTGACCCAAAACAAACTTGATGCCCTAGAACGGTGACCATGATTGCGGAGAGCCGCAGGGTGTGCTCGGTTTGTTTTTGCCTTAATATCGGCAACCAATTCAGACCCAAGAAACAGGGTGAGGTGAGTTAACTGTGTAATTGGCTGCTTTTAATTGATCAATTAAGTGCCGAGCAACAACAACGAACAGCAGACAACGTGGCTCTCCAGGACGAGGAATGAAGATCACTGCCCTAGAATAAAAACCTGAGAGAATAAACCGTTGTGTTCTCTGTACTAATTAGCACCTGTTAACTGTTAACCTGGACCAAATATACCCAGGACATTACTGCAATATAATGTTTAGTATAAGCATGTATAAGTTTTAGTAGTATAATTCATTACAGTAGTATGACATTTTATACTACTATAATGAAGACATTGGGGGCATAAATCATTCTGGGAAGAATGTAAAAAAAAACATTGTTTTCATGTAGTACATTATTAATATTTATTTCTTGAACCAACATTCTCAATTTCTTTTCATCTTTATCTTATTATATTATAAAAGTCCATATAGGCAAAAGACAAAGAACATACAAACGATGAATAACAAATTTACAACAATCATAGCAAGAAAAAATTTACACTAATTATGTAATACATCTCCCAAAATCATCATTCTACTTTTACTAAAAGTATAAGATAGGACCCAAACCGAAGAGAAAGTTTAAAAGAGTACTGATGTAGTTGTGCTCAGGATCTGCGAGATTTCAAATAGCAATAGATTTATTTCCTGGACTAAGGGGTAATTCTATTGGAAATAAAAGTAGTAACACTGGTACTTACATTACACCTTGATATGAGCAAAGGTGAATACTCCTGAAAACATTTGTATTTATTTTAATAGCTGACCAATCTAGCTATTCTATCTATGGTGACTCCCCTGCTGGAGACCTAGGTCATCTAGCACATCTGGGCCATCTGGAAACATGGTAGAATACTGCTGGCATACGACGGTACTATGCATGCATGTGGTTTTTGAGGTCACTGATTTACATCCTGTCATGGGACATACCAAGTCTGAGTCATTCTTTTCCTGACAGAGGGTGACAGTTGAACAGTGCTATCATCTGTCATCTACAGATGATTCAGAATGCTGCTCCCCGACTTGTCCTCAACCTTCATAAGTTCTCTCATGTCACTCCTCTGCTGAGGTAACTCCACTGGCTACCGGTTGCTGCCAGGGTCAGGTTCAAAGTCCTGACCCTCGCCTACACTGTAGCCAACTGGACAGCCCCTGCCTACTAACAGGACATAATTCAATCTTACACACCAGCTCAATTATTGGGCTTTATAGGGCTAGAATTGGATTATCTGTGTGAAAGGCTTGAGACCTTTGTAAGCAGAATTCACATTGATTATTTTCATTCATTCCAGTTTGAAAATAATATTAATAAAAGGAATATCTGTAATAAATGTTTCTGCACACCATACTTCTGCCAATGAAGCCATTATTGTACACAGCATGTACTGGTCTTCATTGTGAAGTGGTTACGTCAGAGATGCAGTTATGCGAACATCTGTCATCGTCTGTTCATCTGAAAAAAAAAAAATAGTGCCTTTCTCAAAGCATGCATGCCACGTTTTCATTTGTCAATGTCTGTGCTAATGTTTGACATGAGATGCTGTGTCACATTTTTGGTGTTCAGTTTGGTTTTCAACCGCCCGAGAAGCCAGTAAGAACATCTGGAGTTTATTTGGAGGTGGGAGGGAAGGCTTCAGTCTGGAGGAATAGCTGGCCTGTGTCCAGAACACATCGGTCCCCCTTCCCCAAAAACAACAGTCTCACTTCAGCCCTGTCCTTAAAAACATGATTGTCCAGGATATTTACTTCTGTGTATAATCCTGCCATAACAGGTTTATTTGTTCAGGCAAAGATGAATTCTGACAAATTACAAATTCTGTATATAGGTAGGCAAGCAGCAAGACAGCCCAAAAAACATTTTAAAGTCTGGTCTGTGAGGATCTGTAACATGAATTAAATTGTCTAGTTTTTGCTTGCATTACTGTTCCTTTGATTTTGTAGTAGATTTGAGTAAAGGCACATATGCAATCATTTGAAATTGTCTGGTTTCGAATTGCGGGCGAAGATGAAATAGTTCTTAGCCTGGAGGTGGTTTGAAGACTTTTTTTTTTTTTTAATGTTTAAATTTTAATTTGTTTTTATGATAATAAAGGCTAATCTGAAGGCTTGCTAGCCAATGATCACAGTCAGCCGGTTACATATCCATTGGTCGCCAGTGACATTTCTATTGATCCACAGATTTTTGGTGCATCTGCTCGCTTTTTCTGCCTGTCTATATACAAGCTTTATTAACCTACTCTGATCAGGCCTGGTAAATAATTTATCAGCAAAATGATTCAATTGATTTAGGGGCTGTAAGAAAAGAGAGTGATTTTTCAGGAAAAGTAAAATTACTAACATTTGAATGCTGTATATGGTCATTTAATGGTAATCTCTCAGCGTAAAAAATACTCAGTCAACTTAAACAGGCTCAAATCAATCAAACTGTGTTTGAGACTGAAAAATATAAATGAATGGAAGCCAGGTGAATTTGATTTATTTTTATTTTTTTTAATAATATAGATATACTACTATTCAAATGTTTTTTCATTGTGTATATTTGATCTGAACCAGCTAAGGTCAGTGCTGCTCTTGGAAATCCTGGACCTAGACCTAGTGCATAGTCATCTGATTAAATGATATTTGCATTGAACGAATACATCTGCGTTTTTTAATTTAGGATATCTTCATTTGCAGTTGAATTTACAAAGCATTATTATAGCATTATTACCAGTGTGAATTACAGTCCATATTTTAAATGTCTAAAGAAAGTGTATAAGTAAAGTTGATAAATGTATCAGCTATGTAAAGCACATCACTAAAAATACAGAATAGGTCAGTTTATTTAAGTACCGCCACCCTATTTAACTTCTGAGGGAAATGCAACAGGCCGAGAGAATTTATCACATTTTTTATTCACTAAAAACAGATCAGAGTAAAATGACTAGGCTATCGGTTGGAGAGTCAGATTCTCCGGGAGACGAAGCCTAATTTTTAAGTTGGCCGTCGTCAAAGTCGGTAGTGTGATTTATTCACAATTTAGATGTACTAGCTATCCCGATAGCTGAAGTTCTTAGTCAGAGGGTGTGTGGTTAAGATCTGTAACAGGGTGGAACCGATGGACCGGTGAGTCAGTGCGCGTATTTCCGCATGCCTATGACCACAAATGTACGGTCTCACAGACTCCCATGTGTTGGATATTACCGCATGAAGCAATCTATCGAAACGACAGAAACTGAGCCTCACTTTTCACCTAGTCTGTGAAATGATCACTTAAAAATATATATCACGTAGATCCACAATTTACCAGACGTTCGCGAAACTTTGCCTCACACATTTGGTTTATAGCCAAGTGTTCATTAGAAGTGGATAGTCGTGATCCTGTGTTCAGTTCGATTTTAATTAGCCTACATAAAAAGTCCAATTTTATGGTTAGGTGAGTTCTGATGACCTCATACCCAAGATACAGAGACTTGCAACATATGCAAGATTATGACACTCCAGGGAAAGGGATGCCTATCACAGCTGTGCGTCATCCAGTAACCAACTGTACTTTCCGGTCTGTACCGTTCCCACTCATAGACATATACTAGCTCCGTGAAGCTGGCAATTGTTGCTGGCAACAATTGGAGACTTCCGGGTTACAGGATTTCAAACTAAAAGCTCTGTAAATGCAACGATTTCTTAACTGCGATTTTGTCGTTTTTCTTCTTTTAACTATTACAGTTGGATATATTATATAATCATATTTAAACCCATACCTTTAACATTACGCAGTCCTTTCTGGAAAATCACGTTCCCAGCAATTGTTTCTGGTGTTTAGGCTAAGTGTAGCCCAGCGATGCATTTCTATACACTCTCAGTTCAGTACTGGCTCATTGTTTATCAGATTACTGCCAAAATTAAAAATTGTTACCAAATGAAAGGGGGTATACATTTACCTTACAGACCCATACCTATAACATTATGTAGTCATTTCTGTGAAATCATGTTCCCAGCAATTGTTGCTGGTGTTTAATTTTTAGTTTTAGCAGTAATTTGGTATGCAAACGAGCCCAGTACTGAAATGACAGTGTATAGCAATGCATGGCCAGGCTACACTAAAACACTAGCAACAATAGCTGGGAACGTGATTTCAAAGAAATTATTGCATAATCTTGAAGATATGGGTCTGTAGATTAAATGTATATCCCCTTTCATTTGGTAACAATTTTTAGTTTTGGCAGTAATCTGGTATGCAAATGAGCCAGTACTTAACTGACAGTGTATTGAAATGCATGGCTGTGCTACACTAAAACACCAGCAACAATTGCTAGGAACATGATTTCACAGAAATTACTACATAATGTTATAGGTATGGGTCTGTCGAGTAAATGTATACCCCCTTTCATTTGGTAACAATTTTTAATTTTGGCAGTAATCTGGTAGCTAAACAATGAGCCAGTACTGAACTGAGTGTGTATGGCAATGCATAGCCGGGCTACACTAAAACACTAGCAACAATAGCTGGGAACGTGATTTCAAAGAAATTATTGCATAATCTTGAAGATATGGGTCTGTAGATTAAACGTATATCCCCTTTCATTTGGTAACAATTTTTAGTTTTGGCAGTAATCTGGTATGCAAATGAGCCAGTACTTAACTGACAGTGTATTGAAATGCATGGCTGTGCTACACTAAAACACCAGCAACAATTGCTAGGAACATGATTTCACAGAAATTACTACATAATGTTATAGGTATGGGTCTGTCGAGTAAATGTATACCCCCTTTCATTTGGTAACAATTTTTAATTTTGGCAGTAATCTGGTAGCTAAACAATGAGCCAGTACTGAACTGAGTGTGTATGGCAATGCATAGCCGGGCTACACTAAAACACCAGCAACAATTGCTGGGAACGTGATTTCAAAGAAATAATTGCATAATTTAAAAAATATACATACAAAGTAGCCTAATATTCCAGGCTTAATTTAAACCAGCCAAACAGTAAGCTAGTAATTTAAACCAGCCAAATAGCAAGGAAGCAGCTAGTAATTTAAACCAGCCAAATAGCAAGGAAGTAGCTAGTAATTTAAACCAGCCAAATAGCAAGATAGAAGATAGTGCTAGCGATTGTGTAAAAATTGTATCTGAAATGTTTTTAAATAAAGGTAGGCCTAAGTCTCTATCAAAGCTCAGAAACCGTGGTCACTGTAATGTTATTCTTTGGGACTAATTAACGCTATTCACGTTAGTTCTGTGCTTGTATTTTGATGTAAACTCACCGGAAGTTTTGACCAAAACTTATATGCAGGAAGTCTAATTGTTGCTAGCTTCACGGAGCTCGTTCCCACTAAATGAATGCTTCTGAACTCGCCCAGAAGAGCAAGGAGGAGACGGCAAGTGCCCTCCCACTATAGAACGGACCGTGACACTGCCGGAGACTTTGGAGAAAGAATATGGTGACCCGCTGAATACTTCGGATAAGAGAAGACAGTATGTTTTGTGCGTTTTGAAAGTGTTAATTGAGAGACAGCAACAGGCGGTGAGTAAATTGAAGGTAAGAGAGTGTTTTTGAAAGTTTGAGGGTGTTTACCGGGACTGACGGGGTGTCCATTTCGATAAACATACACTGGTTTATTTTAATTAAATCAATGGATTTTAGATGGTTTGCTAATATAAATGCATTTTAATAGGCCCGGTGTTCTAGCTTTGTCACACATTAATTATGCGTTGTCATAAATTATCTTAAGATGCAGCGATGGTGCGTATGACCCAGCAACACCCATGCACGCAGTGGTAACGTAGCCTATAGCCGATTCTTTGACTTTCGTCCATATCTGGCTTGTGTAATAATCAACGATTCCTTGCAGTGTTCTTAAAATATAAATCATGCCAGCAGCTGCGATCAGTCACACGGTAAATTAGTCTGTTTAATAAAAACCACATAAACCATAGAGCGCAGGAAACGCTTTAGCAAACGCAGTTTGATTAAAAAAACTGTTGTTGGAAACACGCTTTTCAAATTTAGTCAAATTGTATTTTATTTTAATTGCTTTTTACATGTATTTATAAATTAGCGAATTGTTTGCAAACACCAGTGTAAAATGCAAGATTGGACTACGACACAATATTTGTGAAAACCTAACGATCTATTACGAACAGTTTCGAAAATTATATTTATGCTGTGATTTACATTAATTAATCTGGTGGTGCAGTGCTTTTATTTGACTACTTTCATACTTCCTCATGGTGTGATTTAGTGAAACGTACACTTGTATGTTTATATCACTGGGAGTCATCGTGCTGTATCAATTGCACTATTAATAGAATTATATTCTTGCCTCATTCCAAGAATGTCATCACTGTGCTTCCTACAGAAGTGGATGCTTTAAGAAATGGAAGACACTGTAGTGAGGAAGTTTTCATCTTCATATTGTAGCGCTCAATACATTTTTGAAAATAAATGTGAGTGGCAGCCCACATATAAACGTGTGTCTTAAGAATACAATGATTTTAAACATTTGAACAATGTACAATGCAAATAAAATAGATCAGTTACTTAACACTATTTAATTTAATAGATTTTTTCATACATAGTATTTTTTTGTAGGCCTACTCTGTTACCAGTGCTGAGTGTAACTGTCCTTAGCAGTCGGTGTAAGCTGATCACCAAATACCAACTCTAGTATTCCTTTTCAAAGCGTGTCAGTTTCATCTATGTTTGGAAGTGAAGGGTCAAGTGAAATTTTAAAGGTCTTTTGCCACTTTTATTTAAAGTTAAAAGGTTAAGAAGTCTGTATAGAAGTTTTAGTCATGCTATACTTGATGCTTAAATAATGAACGTATAAAACATTTCTGGGGAAGAGCAATTTTCCAGCTTTGCTTGACATGTTGGACGCATTATTTGTATCTATGCATGTACCCAGGAGTAATTCCTATAAAATTCCCAGGGGTATGAATTGCGTCATGACGTGATTGAATTATGTAGTTGGCACAAACATAATTGGCTGTGTTATACTTTAACTGCTTTTGACAGCAGAGTTTTCGGGATTACAGTACGAGCATTGTTCAGAAAGCACTCAGTTACAAGCACTCTGCTGCAGTAAGAGGTATGTGATGTGCAAACAATGGCCCTCTCAGACTTCAGACTACAGTCTTTGTGTGAATGTGCAGTCACAGAGGCAAAAAATCCTAGTGACAGTGTATTCTATGCATTATCTACAAATGAACACGCCACACAATACAATGGACACTGTTTCCAATCTGGCAACCAAAAACTCTCCCTTACTCCTCTTCTCCAAAAAAGTGTGGACAGTTAAATCACCATTTCATTATATTTTTGTTATCTTTTTGGTGTCTTACTTTCAGAGCTTCTCAGGAGCTTTTCAAGAGTGTGTCCCCTTAATATTAGTTGCAGCCAACATGTAAAATTGAATGGAAATGAAATAGACTGGGGTGATAATGCTCTTCATATAGGGTATGATTACTACTATGTCGAATGGGGTGGTTGGCCCTTCTGAAGCTAATTCACATTAAACTGCAGTTTAGGGGAGAAAGTCTACACGGGGAAGTATAAACAGAGAAAATATTTCTATGTTTCACAACAGGGTGTAGTTTGCTGCAGATGGTTTGTTTTTACTATATTTCAGAAAGGCTCAACAAGCCTCCTCATGTTCTTCCCATTTTCCTCAGTGCAGACTATCCACAGATTATATGGCTCTTGTTTACAGAGGTCTGCAAGGCAACATGTGCAGTTTTATCAGTTCCATGACTGGCAGTGGGCTGCTATGAGGTGGCTGGGTGATTGTAACTACACACCCAGGACTAGGGAAACACAGGCTTCAGAAATGGCCACTGGTGAGTCAGGGCCGGGCTCAGCCACTTCAGCTCATTATCACACTGTGATATCATCACACCGGTGGCCCTACTAATCCAGTGGCTAAGGCAGTGGCGTATGGGGGTTTGAAACCCAGCCCTGTCGCTTTTGTTCAGGATTAGCATGTTATATGGTTTCAGGAGCATAGATATGTATGTTCGGGGAGTTGGCCTTTGTTTGTTTCATTCTGTACAGTCTAAATGAGATGCTTTCTGACCCAGTGAGTGGTCAGTCATCAGCAACTGTGTTGGACAGTACTGTATCCACAAAAGGCTTTCATGAGGCACACGTTAACTGTTTTGTTTTACAGTTGTATTTAAGAACAGGTTATTTCCACCCAAACATTTTCTTTTTGTTGAGGAGAATGATAATTCATATCAAAGCAATATATTGTGGTACAGTTCATTCTGTCTTTCTTGGGATGTGAAATGTGGCTAATATGTGATTCTATATTTTCTATACCCAGAAATCAAGTGTCTTTAAAAAATTATAAATAAGCTGTTATGCTGTCGTTCTTGACTGTTGTGCGGAGAAATTTACCTGAACAGTCCAATTATTGAATGAATATTGGGCTTCCTACATCCTGTGTTATTGTGTGAAGGGACCTATCCCATCAAAGATCTAACCCTGATGTGGGGGGATTTTCACAGTGCTAAATACTAGTTCCTGGAACATTGTTCATGCATCAGATAAACAACCCCATTACAAAAGGCGGAATTTGTTTTCCATTCACGGTGAACGAGTGCCAACACTGGATGTGTTTTTGTTTGAGCACATCACATGTTCCAGCATGGCTAAGTGTTAAAGGCAGTGACTGGAGGGCCAGGATATAAAACCTGTCAAAGGAAAGCTTTTCGGGTAGCACAGTCTTTTCTCCAGAGCAGTTTTTCTCATAGCTGTAATCCAAGAAGCATGCCTTAATGTGGGATTCATGCCCGGTGTCTTAATAAGCCACCCCTACCACTCTGAGCAGGGCAGAGATTTAAGTGACAGTCTGGGTGGGGCCCCTGGAGATATACTGTACTTAGAGCAAGTGGCTCCATCTGTTCGCTTTCCAGCCAAGTCAGTTGAATCATGACCACACTGCCCCTTGGATGCATTAAAGAACACTAACCCTATTCTGCTAATTAGCTGACCCAGACTCTGCTGTGCTATCCTCAGTTCCTCTGTGTTAAGAGAGTCTTTGGTTTAAATACAGTTTATGTATTAAGAGGGGAACAATCCAGGTAAAACAAAAATGCCGATTAAATACTGTGTATGGCAGCATTGTGCATGACAAAATGCTAAACAACAGTCTAGTAAAGAGTACTCTTTTGTTAGACTGTCTCGCATTTTATGACATGCATCCAGTATCCTTTTCCTGTGGGGGTGAGAGGGATGGGGGTTTTTGTAGTGTGTAATCAGCAATAGCTCTTCCAGATTTTAAAATGATTACTCTGTGTTTCAGAAAGACTTGTGGCTCAGAGGTTGGATGTGAATGATTCATCTCATCGCACTGGGAAAATCCTCAGAAGACACCGCTGACCGCTTCCAATCCCTTTCCCTCTGAATTTGTCCACCAAAGTCACTACTCCTACATCCCTTCGGCTTGTGTGATTTAGTGTTGCTTTTTTTGCTACAGTTTTTACTCCCATATCAGAGAGGAGCTTTGAAGTTCTCATCCATCATTTGTCTTTCTGCTCACCATTGCTAGTTCGGCTTAGCTGTGTCAGTCATACAGTTAGCCTGGCTTTTCTCCACAGCTCAACTGCTTGTCAGAACAGAAACACATTTTTTCTAGTGGGAGACTGCTTGACCCCTCCACTTCAGCTTTGAGCTCTCATTTTCCCCCCACTCTCCACTATATTTGATCTGCATCCAGTTGGGTAGACGAGTGGCACAGTTCCAAACTAGTGTAAAAGGGGCCCGTGTACCCTACAGAGGAGACACACGAACACTGCCTTATTGCTGTCCAGCTATTCTGTCCAGTGGCCAGATTGTGCAGCCTGGTGAAGGAACAAAAAATGTCTACCAAGGTACCCATCTACCTGAAGCGGGGGAGCCGCAGAGGGAAGAAGGAGAAGCTTCGCGACATCCTGTCTTCAGACATGATCAGCCCGCCCCTGGGGGACTTTCGACACACCATCCACATTGGGAGTGGGGGCGGGGAGAATGACCTGTTCGGGGACCTGTCCTTCCTGCAGGGGAAGTTCCACCTGCTTCCCGGCCGGCAGGGCCACGGCCTCCCCCAGCGGCCCAGCCTGTGTGGGGAGCGGCACCTCAACCGCCCCGCCAGTGTGTGTGGAGACCCACACTCCCGTGAGGGCTCGCTCCTACTGAAGAACGCCATCTCTCTGCCCATCATCGGGGGTGTCCAGGCCCTCACACTGCCGGCCTCGATCCCCTCTCAAACCCATTCCCAGATCCCCCCACCCAAGCCTCCCAGGCTGCACCTGGACAACAAGAACATGACCCTTCCTCGCTCCAGAAGGGACCGCTCCCCGCACCTTGTCCACTCCTCCAACAAGACCTCTGTTCTAGCCCCTCCCTCCCCCAAAGCCTCGCCTGATGCAGAGAGATGTGACATTGAGGACACGGCCCAGGATAGACCCTACCTGTCCCACGCCAGCTCCTTGCTCTCCTTGCACCTGGACTTGGGGCCCTCCATCCTGGATGAAGTGTTACAGATCATGGACAACCAACGTCTGGGCCTCAGTGGGGCCGGTCTGCATGTGGGACGACAAGGAATCTTCACCTGAGGGACTTGGCTTTGCAGCACAGTGAGCAAGCCCAATTCCCACCTCCTCAACACCTAGAACCAAGCCTGACTGGATTACGTCACGATGGGGCACTTTTTATGAAGCCCTTTTTGGACTTTTTACTTTTTACTGTTGGTTTGTTACCTTCAAGCCTTTTATACTGTATGAGTCACACAACAGCCGTGAGCCATCTCCCATGAAAACTGGTTTATCCTGTAGCTGCTTTAAAGGGGCATTAGTTGCTGGTTAATATAAAATAAAACAATAATCAGTTTAGACTGATGCACCTGTGAGTGCCTTTAAAGTATGTATTTTTATAACTGAATAGTTTTTGTCCTTACACACCTTGTTTTTATTCTGAAACTTATAAGCTACAGTCCTCCAGACCAGAATACACTGTGATTGAGTGGACATCCAACCTGTGAGACAGACTATGGCCACTTTTTTAGATTCTTATAAAGAACACTCCAGAGAAAAAAAATTAATGTATAGCTTCTCTTAAAAAATAATGTGTAATGTAATCTGAATCACAAGGGTGAGATCAGAAAATGTAATGCTTTGTGTGTGTGAAGTGGGCATATCAAGCATTCTGCTGCACCACACAATATATTGGGTTTCTTTCAAGAAATAGTTAATGTCCATGTTAATTTTTTTTTTTTCACAAAAATTGGGGTTTCAACTTATTATAATATGTTTTAAATCAGAACACAAACTCTTAATCTTTCTTAAAATAGGAAAGACATTTTAAAATATTTCAGTATATGTTCACGAGAGGAAACGAAAAATTCACTACAGATGGCAAACACTACAGATCACGGCGGGGCAACTCAGTGGATCAATACGAGATATAGGATGCACTCCATATACAGGGATAATGTGAATATAGATTTTTCAGTTTTTGAATTTGGGCACAGTTGAAGAATTGCATGCCTAGATAAGGCCATGAATGTCTGCCGTGTATCACAGCACCCAAGTCATTTCTTTTTGAAGTTTTATATTTCATTGATTCATATTTCTGAAATATTTTATTGTGAAATATTGATGGACCTTCAGGTTGTCAATTATCTGGAGGAGTGGCTTTGTTTTGTCAACCAGACTTGGCAACAAAATCTTAAAACAGTCTGTGACCAATAGAGGTAATCAGCCGAAAATGTTTGTGCCTCAACTTACCAGTGGATTTTAGAAGGACATGACACTTTCTGAGCACTCTTACTCACTTTGAGCTGTGACTTTCCCATACTCTTTTGAAGGCTTACTCTAGAAATTGTACACTTTCACTGTTCTGTTGCATTTTAACCAACTTTAATGTACAATTTCCTGAATTCTGTTTCTTTTCTCTTCATCATATTGAATGAACCGAGTGAAAATTTAGAAGTGAAAATGTTTTACTTTTCAGCTTAAGAACCGACGAATGCCATTCTTGTTATCTGCTTGTATTTGCCTCCTTTATTTCTTGCCATTTTGACAGTGTTTCTTTTATTTTCTTGTTAAGGTCTTGAGAATACTCTGTAATTTCAAATCCATTAAGGCTCCACACAGCCAAATGATCATCTCACACAAATAACTGTTTCTGCATTGTAGTAACTAAACCTTTTGAGTCACTATTAATTAAATAATTAGTAGTGTATTTTGTTGCACTACTGCACTGTTGTAACCTATTATAAATATATGGAGATATTTTTACTTAGGTTAAAGAAACAATGGGTTGATTCTTTGTTGAAAGCTACTATTCTTATAAATAAACACCCCATTTCTTGCCCTAAATGTCTGCATTCCATGTCATTCAGTGTGATTGTGGGATAGCATTTCCTTAATTTCTAAGAATATTGGAATAAATTCATTCCAACAATACACTACCCATATAGAACACAGCTCATCCTGTACATAGTCTGGAATTGCTATGCTATGATTATGTCATTAGTGAGTTGTACTGCTGTACTGCTGATTTTATTGAGATTTTTTTCAAGTACCATACTCTCCACGGCAAGGATTCAAGCAACATTTGTCCATAACTTTGACGAACAATTAAAAACAATAATTATTTTGTTTCTTCACAAACAAATTTGAACAAGTTAATCAATAAATAACTTTTAAAAAACTAAACCAAACTAAGTTTGTAAAGTAGGTATGAAAATAATGTTTTGTATGCTGGTGCCAGCTATTGGTCTGCCAGCTTTCAGTAAATTGAAACTACAGTGGTCTACTAATGGCTGGTCCATTTACCAACTATTATAGTCTTTTACCTGGTGATGTTCTAGACTGTCTCCGCTCAACTGTCTGCACACATACTGCCATACTATCAATTTACAGAAAGCTATTTGGTCTGATATCTGTTCTGATGGCAGGCAGCTAATGGCCATTGTATGTTTGCTGGATGGGTCCTGATTATTTAGGAGCACATCGGGCATCTGTGATTACTATTATTGATGTTAGTGTGCAGTGTTTACATATGACCAAAGAGAACCACTTTGGTCAGTTTGAAAATACTTAGTTGATCAAGGACCCCACTTGCCAGTCTGTAATTTGGGGTTGTATCCCTTTTGTACTGCAAAAATTAACAATGACATTGGACTGTTAGACTGAAGATGTGCCTGTATTTGTGAATGAAGAAAAACACGTATGACTGCTTGGTGCCAAAACTACACATTTTCATGTTTGTTTGGGGATCATGCTGGTGTGTATTTGAATTAGTAAATGAGAAAATAATAATGTCTTTGGACTTGTGTGTGTGTGCGTGCATGCGTGCGTGCGTGTGTGGGTGTGTGCGTGTGTGTGTGCATGTCTTGCACATTTTTTGAACAGTCCTGGGAATTCGTCCAACTTTCTTTGTTAACTGAAAGCCACCGGAACACACAGCCACTGACCCTGAGAACTGAGGCAGCCTCAAAAAGGGGGGGGGGGGGGGAAGGATCAGTGAAACAGCAGATGAGGGAGGAAGAGAGAGACTGATGAGATAGAAGGCACTAGTCTCACCCGCAATGAAATAAACCATTTAGATTTCACACAGTTGGTAAAACAATGCACTATAATAATACCACTTGACAGAACTGTTAACATATATTTGTAATGAACATATTTTGTTCAAGGAACAGGATCCACTATAAGCTAATCTGCACTTATATACTCTGAGCTCCATAATGTCTGGGACAAATACTTTTTTTCTCGATTTGGCTCTGTACTCCAAAATTTTAGATTTGTAATTAATTCACATTTGTTTAAAGTGCAGTTTAAAGCTTTTGTTTACCGGTATTTTATACACGTTGGTTTCACCATATAGAAATTACAGCACTTTTTTTATATAGCCACCTCATTCAGGGTACCATAATGCTTGGGACATATTCATGTTAGTAACGCAGGGCTCAGTTTGCAGGAGGAATGATTGGATCAAGGATGATTGTGATTCAGGGAGAGGCCATCTGGTGGACAAACCCCTGGTCCTGGTGAAGCAGAAATGTCTGAGACAGGTTTGGGGGGGACTAGTGGCCCTCCTCTGCTCTCCAGAGTGACTGACTTTGCCCTCTAACAGTCTCGGGATGAAACTCTGAGTCGAGCCGTCGACCAGGTGATTAAAATTGATGGGTGGCTGCTCGACCAGCAGAGGGCAGTGACATAACCACTATTATTAAATAAAATTTGTATAGTTAATGTATAATTAAAGATGAGTAGTATCGGGTGAGTCTGGACCCATATACAAATGAGGATAGCACACAACGTTTAGTGCCAAAAAGCCATCAGAAAATGGTTTTTCAGGTGACTCACAACAATCTGATGGCAGGTCATTTGTGGCTGGACAAGACACTAGTATAATGGCTTGATTTTATTAACCAAGCATACAGGGTGATGTTTGCGGCGGTGTGCAGAGTGCCCTAAATATCAAAAAATAAATCCAGTGGCCATCCTGAAAGAGATTCTCACAGATTAAGGCACATCATTTATGTCATGGACACTAGAGGAACTGTGCAATTGCTAGATGTCAGGTCTATTCAAACTAGCGTTTACCACCCTCAAACCGATGGGCTGTTGGAGCAGATAAGACACTGAAGAGGATGATTTGTAAGTTCATTTTCATCGATATACGAAATTGGGACAAACTAATTGACCCTTATTGTTGTTTGTAGTGAGCGAGGTTCCCCAAACCTCCACAGGGTTTTCCCCCTTTGAATTATTGTATTGGTGAAGGCCATGTGGCATTTTGGACCTGTTAAAATAAACTTGGGAGGAGAGTCCAAGCCAAAGTAAAAACAAAATTCAATATGTTTTGGACCTGTGAGCAAAGCTACATTCACTAGGTCACATTGCACATGAGTATTTGCCCCATGCTCAAGAATGTCAGAGCTGCCAATACAACAAGAATGCCCAATCGCAAACATTTAAATCAGGTATAGTAGGTTTATATAGGGTTATATGTCCTAATATTACTCTTATCATCAGCATCCAAATTACTCGTCAAGTAAAAAGGACCTTTTGAGGCCACACGGTGTATTGGGATGTAGACTATGAAGTCATTCATTCTGATAGGGGCAGGGCACATCAGATCTACCATCTCAGTTTACCAAAACTGTGGAAAGAGGTAGACCCTGATTTGCTAGCTACCTCTGAGATCATGTCAGATGAGCTGGGACTGCAAATTCCCAATATGAATAAAGACCATCCTTGAGTAATCAAGGAATTCCACATTGACTGATATAGCCCTATCATGCTTCTTCCTTAGCCAGATGGGACTGTTCATTTTTGTGTGGATTACCAAAAGGTAAACACAGTTTTTAAATTTGATGCCTATCATATGCCACTGGATTTAACCAAGGGCTACTGGCAGATTCCCTTGTCTCCAGTGTCCAAGGAGAAAACTGGCTTTCTCCACTCCATTCAGGTTACACCAATTTGTCACCCTCCCATTCGGTTTGCAAGGGGCATTCGCTACTTTTCAGACGCTGATGGACAGGCTAATAAGACCACATGCTGCCTATGCCACTGCTTATTTGGATGACATCATCTGAGAATGATGAGAATTTGGTCGTCAACTGTAGAGATCTTCCTTGGCCTACCAGGCTCTTCCCGATTACTGATCTGACCAATGCTCTCTTTCTTAATGATGTTCAAAACAGCTGATTTTGGTAAGCCTCAGGTTTCATCTGTCTCTGCCTACCTAACTAATCTGTTATGTGTATGAAAATACCCTTAAATAATAATGTGAATGAATTACAGATCTAACATTGTGGAGTACAAAACCAAATCAAGAAAAAAATATATATGTATTTGTCCCAAACATTATGGAGCCCACTGTATATAAAGGGGCAACTGAATCAAATGTCCATTCATACATCCATCAACACCTCCCTCAGAGAAGGAGTATTACCTTATATAACATTTCAATTTCATCCCACAAGCTGTCGACATTCTGTTCAACAAATTTGTATTTTGAACTCTGAACTTCCTGGTGCTCCTCCCAAAAATTGAATGTGGCCAAAGTGAATTACGTAACTCCAAAACAAAGGAAAAATATTTACATTATAAAAGGCCAGTAATTAGTTTTGCAGATGAACAAGTGTGCATGTGTTTGTTTCACTGTGACTCAATGCCCCATAACAGGAAGGGGGTGTGGGTGGGGGGGTGGTGGGGGGTTCTGTGACAAATCTGCCTCGCTCTCTCTGTAGTTTACAGGCCAGTCTTGATTGTATCCATGTGAAAAGGGCTGACTGAACTGCTTGAAAAGCTCTCGCCCGCATTACGCCTCTGTGTGGGGCCTCTATTCATGCCCTCTCAGTGCTCTTTGTGCCAGGGGAAAAGGAAGGGGCCACAGGAGGCAGGAGCGGGGGGCTAACACTATTTTTCTCCTGGTAATCACCCATTTGTTGCAGTGGTTACAGAAATTATTTTATCAATACTGAGGGAGACCCAAGATTTAACACCACCTGTTATGTTTTTAATGTTGCTTAAATATCATGTCTCATTTTGTCTTGGCAGACATTGTTGTAGAGCTGTCAGCCTTTTCACCAGATCATGTATTTGTTAATTTATACCAAAAATCATCAAATATAAAAGAAGGGTGTGAAACATCATGGTTGCATATTCAAATCCTGGGTGGGACTATTATTTGTCAAAGCAAGACACATCATCTATATTACTTCAGTAAATATTCAGCTGTATATATAGATATATAAATAACGCATACATAATTTGGGTTGGAATAGTGCATGTTAAGCAAATGTTTCATTGAATGGTCTAGACTATGATTAATAGGCCAGATTTATCAGTTTATCTAATGCAGTTTTATACATGTACATTGTGTATTTTTTATTTTGTATCTTTTTTTAATATTAATAAATATTATTAAATATTATACAGGATTTTTTTGCCTCGCTGTGTTAAGTCTCCTGTGTTTACACAGTCCCGCTCACTCACCCCTAGTACTGGACCTCGGGCATCTAGCTACCTTACATACAGTACATACTGTAGCTAGCTGGATAGCTAAAGGTAGTGTTCCTTACAGGTCCAACAGAAAACAACCTAACGCCACATTGCTTTTCATCTGCTTAGTGAACTTCAGCTGACGCCACAGAGGAAAAGCAATTCTGAGGTTAACATTAGTTCTTGAAAGAGCCGTGCCAGCTTACCTTTTTACTTTCCTATGTCTGGGCCTTCACCATGGCAGCAGCTAGTTAGCTAGCAACGAACGCTCCGCAGAAGTATGATCCCAAACCACAGCCTCTGTAGCAGCATCTCTCCCACATAAAAAAGAGAGGCATGCCCAGAAACATCCCAAGAATGACAAATACAAGTAAAGGTGCACAAATTCTAAGAAAGTGCATAAAGTCAGAGATTGCCAGTGCATCACAGAAATGCCTTAGCCCGGTTACTTCGTAATATTTTCAAGGTAAAAATCCTGCATAGTATGCCTTTAACAGTCACTGGTACAGTTATCAATCATAAGTTTTTTGAACCTCTTTGAAACCTGCAGAGGAGAGGCACAAATGTTGGTGCTCATAAAGTTGGAAGGTTATGCAGGTGTACAAGATTTTAAGTTGGTGATTCAAAGAATTTACAAGAAAATTTACAGGGCTCAACATTTAAACTAATATATTCTGAAATATCTGCACTTGCAATAATTATAATTCTGATTTTATCTTGAATAAAGAAAAAAAAAAACAGTTAAAAAGGGGCTATGCCAAAAGGTGTTTGACTTACTTTTAACCTTAAAATGAGAAAAAACATACAAAGGGCAGTATTCAATGTCACTGAAAGTTGCTAAAAAGAAATGACTGACTGAAGATAATTTACCTTATAGAAGTAAAACAAAAAAAATTAGATTCTGAATAAACATTTGGGGAATTTCTTGGGAGGAGATAGGATAAACCAGCACCATCAAAATAAATTAAAAAAAGAAGAAAGAAAAGAAAAAAGATGTGTGTAAAGTTCCCAACTTTGAAGAGGTAATGTGTCACCAATTTCTTCTGAACATGTGATGCAGCACTATCCACTTAAATAAAGGTTTGAAATCTGGCTTGGAGTGGGCAAATCCATGTTCATGGACAGGAAGTAATGGGGCCTCGTCCGAAACAGCTTACAGTACTTGCCTACTATTGAGTATACAAGTTGCCTACATGCATATACTCACGTGTGGTCTAGTAAAAAACGTTTGCAGTGCCACCTTTTGGATTTCACTGAAAATTCACCCATATGTTAATACTGTATTTTAAATGTGCCAGTTTAAAAATATTTCATCATTATTTTATCATAGCAAATTGTGATAATGTATTGCAGTCCCTTGTGAAAAATGTTATATGAATAATTATGTGATTGTTCATCCTACCTACTGAGTTCACTATGTAGGCTGATCCCTACATGTTTTCGAAATCAGTGAATCTGCAATGCATGGTCCTGTTCTTGCGTCCTTTTCACGCAGCCCTTGACTGCGAACTGCATCAAGCGCAATCGCAGTCTGTCGAGTCAGCTCATCAAACCGTGAAGCGTAGGCGATCCAAGATGGCCGCTGTTGTGGAGAATGTTGTCAAACTGTGAGTGTTTCTTTTTCAATTTTGAAATTATCTTGTTGTTTATGTCTAATGGTGACGGCAGTTTGCCGTTTAAGACACTGGCTAAGATAATAAATTTTGTTGGGGGCAAGACATAAAAGGAAGTCGACCAGCAGTGGCGAAGAAATACTATTTAGCCGTGGGTACTGGATTCATTGTTCAACTGGCTGCTATTTAGCCATAGTTAGCATGCTACTGATTAAACTTAGCTAACATACACTGAAGTTTTTAAAGGATGCTTTTAAGAATGTGACATTTCAAATGAGTAGTTAAGTAGTGCACCAGTAAAAGTTGTTTTTTGTACTTTTTGTCTGCTGTCCACTTTGGCCCTTCATACGTGTGTCTGGTTTTCCACAAGGAACTGCGGATTATGATACGATAACTCGGCTAAGTTAGCTAATTGAACTAAAATGCCTAGCTAGTGCTAACTATATATGAACTTTTGCTTGTTTGGTAGCCAAGTTACTATCATAGGTCCAGTTACTGTTTTGGTTGGCTGTGTGTCGTGATGTTCTCACGATACCTCGTCGCGTTTGTGTAGTGTCTTGGCCCGTCCATCTCATACTTTGAAATGACATTAGTAGTTGATAGCTAGCTGAATTGATGATGTTAATGCTATCCTTAGAAAAACACAAGTGGCTTTATTAGTACTAGACTAGCTAGTCTAACTATCTTAATAATTTGAACTTGAAGTTTCTACAAGTTACATGTAATTTAATTCCTAGGATGACGATTTATCATGTTTTAGACGTCAGCATTTTAACAACGTTAGAGCTAGCTATCTTGCTAGTCTAACCACCGAAATACGCATTTCCTCTTAGTTGGCTACATTAGCTGCTGTAGCTATAACTCACTTTATTTTTAACGCTACAGACTTAGTTACTGACGAACAAGATTAATTATGATTACTTAGGAATGGAGCTGAACTTAGATGGAAACGTAATTTATTGGCGATTTCTTGAATTGCGCAGCTGTTCCCATATCCCAAGCTGGACGTAGCTAACCTTAGCAATAGCTACACAATAAAATTAACACCTCATTTATAGTTAACTTCATTGGTAATATTATCATTAGCTAGTTGTAGAATGAACTGTCTTCAATAGTCTACTTTTAAGTTATTATTATTATTTTGCGCTGCAGAATATTTTCGTGACCCATACGTGTTGGTACAAAATCCATGTCATCTGTCTCGCTATCGTTAGCATTTCAAGGCCATTACGCACGGTAACATGGCGCACGCATCCACACAGATTGGTGGGTTCCGCATTTTATTTTGGATACATTGTCAGCCCTGGCTAATTAAAATAGCTACGTACCTTTATAACACAAAATATGTTACGTTAACAGATATAACACATATTTCGCCAATGGGTGTCGTGTGCATTTGTAAGTAGATGCAATAAAAAAAAATTAAAAACAACAAAAATAGAAAATATTGTTGAACTGTACTTTAGCTAGCTAGTCCTAGCTGATGATACTAAGCAAAAAATTCAGTCCAGAGTTCTTGAAACATGTACCATTAGTTGGCTGACTAGTCTGGTGTTTCAGTAGAAATCCTTGGTGTGTGTGTTTTTACCCATTTTTAGAGGAATAAGTTTGCCATACGATAAAGGAAATATGCTGATAAATGTCTAATGAACCAGTTTCAGACTGTTAGCCTGATGGAGTCAATCCATCCTGCCTCACCCCTGACACATTGCGTATCATTTTTTGGTTAACTAGATTTTATTTTTTGCTCCCCTTTTGGCTTTTTAAAATGACCTCATAGCACGTGTTATCACCTTCTGTTAGTAATCGACGGTATCGGTAAAAAAAATTATCCGATGGGTAAAATTTATCTCTCAGAGATAATTAATCTCTCAGGCATTGAACATTTTTCTAGTTTTTAATCAAACTATTTTTTAGCTTGTTATTGTATTGCTTTATTGAAATAATTTTTGTTTCCTTGTCAGAATAAGTGAAATGGTGCAAGTATCTAGTGCCTTTCAAAATGATTAGCAGCCTTTGTGTAGGTGTTGATTTTGATACTGATGGAACTTCTTAGTCGTAGTCTCACTGCGTGATTCAATCTCACATTTGAAACTAGAGCAGGGCGGGGGTTTTATGTTGATGCGATGAATATTGAGTTCTTCACGAAAGGTGTGACTATATTGCACATTTATTGTAGTTCAGTTTTCCCTGCGTTGACTGTGAGAAATTTATATATTCAGGCAATATTTTGCGCAGATAGGCCCAGTAATCATAAGTACCGTGTATTGCACTCAGTACTTGTTTTGAGGGCAACTCAGATCATCTGCACAGTTGTCTCTTACTCTTCTTGTAGGCCTACCTATCCCCAATGGTAGTGTCTGTTTTTGGGGGGCTTTGCCTATCTTAATATATCTTTGTCTCACTTCGCCTGTGTGTGTGTGTGCACGTGTGCAGGCTGGGAGAGCAGTACTACAGGGATGCCATGGAGCAGTGTCACAATTACAATGCACGACTCTGCGCTGAGAGGAGTGTCCGCATGCCCTTCCTGGACTCTCAGACGGGCGTGGCCCAGAGCAACTGCTATATCTGGATGGAGAAGAGACACAGGGGACCAGGTGGGACGCATGCACACAGAAAATGCGTTCTGTATGGTGTGTACGTGGTTATAAGGGTGAAGTTTGAGCACTCGAAGGAAAATTTAGTGACATTTTTGAAAGCAAAATTCATGCTTGTCTGTCTGACCTTTTAAATTGTATAATTTGGCCTTGAACAGAGTTACTGCTTTATTCACATACAGCCAGAAAGTGTTTTCACTGTTTTGCATTCTAACTATGCATTCACCACTACAGTGGATAATGAAAAACAATTCTTAGATTTTTAAATTTATTTTAAGGCATACTATGCAGGATTTTTACCTTTTTTAAAATAACCATCCTATGGCATATCTATGATACACTGGCAATCTCTGTCTTTACGCACTTCCACCAAATTCATGCACCTTTACCTGTATTTGTTATTATAAAATGTATTTGGGATGTTTCTGGGCATGGTACTCCTTTCTGTGTATGGAGGGGTGGGTGTGGCTACAGAGCCTGTGGTTTGGGATCAGATTTCAGCGGAAACAACAACAATACAGCAAGACTCGTTCAAGAACTAATGTTAACCTTGGAATTGCTTTTCCTTGGTGGCGTCAGATGAAGTTCGCCAAGGGGATGAAAAGCCACGTGGAGTTGTCTTGTTTTCTGTTGGACCTGTAAGTAACATTGCCTACAGTGTGAAGCTAGCGACAGTAAGGATGTGAGGGTCTGAAAATTTCAAAATAAAAGTCTCACTATAAAAGCACAATTATGTTCAGCATAATGCTGTTAATTGAGATTTAAAATATAACTGAATCTGCCGTCTTACTGTTGCTCACGGTTACCCATCTCACGGTACTCCGGTTACCTCTAGCTATCCAGCTAGTTACGTTACATTGGGTACACTGGGTGAGTTGGTGGGGTTTGAAAACGAAGGAGGAGACGTTTTTTTGGTTGTATTCACAGGACCACAGCATGACTAAAAATCCTGCATAGTATGCCTTTAAGGAGTAGGTTTACCAAATTGAAAATAATTTCTAAGTGCCCTGTTGTCATATCTTGCGTTGTGGCTAAACGAAAGGATGTTTAAGGCAGTGCATTGTGTTCAGTGTTGTTGTGCCTTCCTCTCCATAGGGATGGCTCCTGGACAGCTGTACACGTACCCTGCTCGTAGATGGAGGAAAAAGCGGCGAGCACATCCCCCAGAGGACCCCCGCCTTGCATTTCCTCCCCTCAAATCAGGTACTAACCGAACCTGGGTGCCAATTTTTTAAATCTTTTACATTTTTTATTTATCTGTTTGTTCAATCACATTTTGTATTTTTAATTTTTTTCAGTGTGATGTTGGTATTTTTTTCCCCCCCTCTCCCATGCTCAGAGCTGGACCTGGGGCTGAAGAAGGACTCGCTGGCCTCCTCGGACGGCAGCAGCCTGGAGGCCCTGCTGAAGGCCGAGCCGCTGGAGAAGCGAGCCGCCCCCGAGCTGCGGGGGCCCGAGGACGACCCTGGCCTGGCCGAGTACACCGGCGGAGGCCTCAACCCCACCACCCGGGCCAGGAAGGTACGGCGTCCCCGGCGTGCGCGGAGCAGCGAGAGAGACGGATGCCCTGACCACCCTGCGCAGCTGCCCTCTCAGCCTGTGCATTTCTGACCGTCCTGCACGTAGCTGCCAGTCATGATTCCTGACTGACTGTTGCAGGTCGTGGGTGGAAAGTGAAGCCTGTTGTGTGGCTTTAATTCTGTGTTTGTGGATATTCTGTAAAGTCCTTGACACCAAATAACTTCCTAGTTATAGAAAATGGATTATTGCAGGTTCCTAATTCCTGACAGCTGCAAAGTTTTGCATTATGATACTCCTCAGTGATGTTGAGGAGTAGCTGGACTCAGCCTTTTGGAAACAACATTCATAAAATGGGATTTATATCAACGTTTGCTTGTAAGATAGCTCTACTTCACAGTTTCTCATATCAGCAACTGCTTATCTCACTGTGGTGATGGTTATTTGGGACAGGGAAGCAGGCAGTCATCTGGGACAGACAGAAAGTGCTGGGCTGAACCCTTCTGATCTGAGCCAGTAGCCCTTGTGTTGCCAACAGTGCTGCTGTATTTCTGGCTTTCACTTCACTGGGGCTCTTTGTTACTTTAGCTAGTGTAACCCCTCACCTGCTCGACTGGATAAAAGCAGCAGTTTTACTTTTGTAGGGAAAAGACGGTGCGATGATGACCATAATGGCTCTGTAATGCGCCTGCCATAGTCGCGGCCATCCAGGAGGAGAATTGAACGGTACAAGCCTGCAGTCCTGCAAGGTTTTTTTGTTCATTAAGAGTTGGTAATGGCCTCTTCACATCCCTTGTCATTGATGGCACAAAGCAATCAGCCTTTCCATTAACCACACCCCCCCCCCGAAAAAAAAAACCTGAAAAAAAGAACAGAATTACCAGCTTTCAGGTTCCTGTGACTGTAGCAGTAGTTTGCTGCTACGCCTCGCTGTAATGATCCCCAGCCAGCTCCAACGTGGCTTTTGTTCTCTGTATGATGTTAATATGGTTTGTGGTGCTCAAAGGCGCTGTGTTCTCTGATCATTTTTGGCAAGTTTTGCTGGTGACCCATATTTCTGACTCCTCGCTGTAGTCTTTCTAAGATAAATTATTTTTGGATAAAAGCATCCATCCCTGTTGACCTGAATAGAAAGGACCGTAGAAAAGCCCAGCCCAGCGTGAACATCGAGATTGGAGGCATTTCAAAGGTACCATGCAGAGGCCCTGGCCCTTCTGTGGGCCTCTGTGCCTGTATGAAGGCAGCAGGGGGGTGGGCTAGTAGTGAATGGCTAATGTTGCACCTTCCTTACTATGCATTACTGGCCTGAATTGGTACTTTTCAGAAAGCTTGAAAACTGAAAAGCTGTGCATGTAGCAAATGGAAAGAACAGATCGTGAGATTTTCTCGAAGAAATCATTTTCTTTGGGTCCTTTTTTTTCTCAAAATTGTTCAAAAATGTGGAACAGTCCATACTTTTAAGTACTAATGCTGGCTACATGGGCAGTCCTAGGATGGTAACTCAGAGTTTGTCATGATGTTGTGACAGTACCAGTGTTTTTATTTGTTCTTCTGCAATTTGCCGTCACACTGCTTCTGTCAATACAAGTTGTAACCACTGGAAAAATAATGGCCTATTTCAGAGTTCACTCCTTTGTGTTTCAATACTTCACCACAGAAACATAGTAGCATTGTGCATGTCCTTGGTTTATGGTGGGATGAAACTTTTAAATGGAGCTTATGGAAACTGTTGTGCATGAGGTGGCTGTTATTGCTATTATTTAGCGGTGTTAATGCAGGCCGTCTTTGCCAAGGATCTCATCCCTGCCCATTTTGTATTTCCTCCTGCCTGCACAGAGAATCCTCGAACCCGATGACTTCCTGGATGACCTGGACGATGAAGACTATGAGGAAGACACCCCTAAGCGACGTGGGAAAGGAAAGGGAAAGGTGGGTGTCTGCGTGCAGTGCAGCTTCCTCTCTGAAGCAGGTCTGGTCTATGATGAAACCAGTAAAATTTCAGAGGGGTTGGGTTTGTACTGTGGCCAGCTTATGTCACACTGTGACCTGAAATGGTATTAATGGAACTACACAATCATTTCTAAAGAAAAAAAAATAGTGATAGTAGTTGTTTGTAATAGATGAGTGGTTGTGTAGCATAATTGTTATGGCCTGTAACTTCTAGGTTGTAGATTTAACTAACCTGAGCTGAATAGCTTCGGTAAATGTCTGGCTGTATACACTGATTGTATGTAAGAACTGTAAGACACTTTGGATGAGAGCATCTGTTAAATTCCTAAATGTAAACGATGGTTGTGATGTCAGGATTCTGCTTCAGTGATTTGCATTTGCATCAATGGAATTATTGGCTGTGTCTTGAGCTTTTATTGCTGATGCTTGACCACCAGGTGTATTTTTACAGCTGTTTTCTCACTCGCACAACGTGTAATCAATAATTCAGTATTTCCAGATAGAGGAAAATTCAAGCCTATTATTGTGGTGAGAGCTCAGCTGAGGAATTGCTTTTTATTTTAAACTCTGTGTAAAGTCTGTAATGAGAGAAACCAAAGAGCAGAGAGACCGCACTAAGGAGCGGACGGTGGTGACGAGGATGTGCTTGTTTTTTTTTTTAACGACGTTCAGGGCCGCGGTGTGAGCAGCTCGCGGAAGAAGATGGACGCTGCCGCCGCTGCCCTGGAGGACCGGGACAAGCCGTACGCCTGCGACAGTGAGTGCCCCTACATTTACTGGAACTCACGTTTGGTGGGGGGCGGGGGAGGGAGAGGCTCTACTGGTGTGTGTTGGGGACCAGGAAATGGGGGCACTGCTGGACAGTCTCTCTCTCTCTCTGTTTTTGGGGAACTGTATTTCTGGTTGCTTGTTTGTTTTGTTTGTCAGCCTGAATGGTTGTGTTCAGTGCAGTCAGTCTACCTGTGTATTGTCTATGGGGATGGTCTGTGAATCGAAGTTCACTGCACTGAAG
Source organism: Anguilla rostrata (assembly GCF_018555375.3). Classification (NCBI taxonomy): domain Eukaryota; kingdom Metazoa; phylum Chordata; class Actinopteri; order Anguilliformes; family Anguillidae; genus Anguilla; species Anguilla rostrata. The sequence continues at coordinate 9,129,986 of NC_057941.1, read as the reverse complement.
ACGTATACAGTATCTGTAATTTGATTGGTTCTGGACCTATCAGTTTTAAGGACTGCAGGTTCCTGTGGCCCCATGGAGAAGGTACGGTATGTCCAGACGTGTACTCGCTGTGTTCTCATCTCTCAGTGTCAGCTGGTTGAAGTGTTTGATTCTGAGCTATTTGATGCAAAGCTGATTTCAAACTCTCCAGAAGGATTCAGGCTCAGGTCAAATTGACATTCTGGAATGGTCAAGCTAGTGCATACTTTTCCAATTATTGCAAACTTTACAGAAATAGATAATATATAAAAGCTGCAGTTGGTAACTTTCTCAACAGTCGCAATTTTGGATTACCAATGCATCTTGAAAATCGAAACACTCATTGGCTCTGCCCACAGAGAACGAGACACACTCCCACCCCTTTGCGTCTCCACACACAGGGTTCCTGCCCATTCTAGCTAACATGATCTATCCGTGAGCTAACGTTAGCTTACCTAGCTAGCCTAGGTAAACTTCCTAACTTGGTAGTTAGGTAGCAGAAAATCAAGGTAAATTTGTGTTGAAATTTAGAACTCTGTTCAGTGGAAACAATGTGAGCTCCGCATCTGTCCTCAACGGCACTCATTCCTGAAGCTCTCACCTCCTTCCATATCGTGCTCCGATTTTTATTTTAGTTTCAGCGTGAGGTCTATCAAATTTTATTTTCTTCTTTTTGACATAACGTAGTGCCAAAGTAGGTAGTTCGTCTGCAATTGGTAAAACTCTTTCACAGTGCATCTAGCTGCTGTTATGTGAATGTGCAAGGTCAGTCTCATTGTTGATTGGAACACAACGTGAACTCAGCCCACCTCTTTGATTGGTTCATGTTATAAACCACTTTTGTTTGCTGATGCTGGATTTCTCTCACAGCAGCTGTTTCTATGGCTGCTTCCAATTAAGCATGGCCATTGCCCATTATCTTTCTAAAAAAGCAAGTTACCAACTGCACCTTTAATGCTTTAGATCTTTTGTGAGTGCAACTATAGTTGGCGGCATTTCAGATTGCAGTGTCTCTCATCCCTGTGATGGTCAATGCTCCAATGTGGATTTTCCTAACTCCATCAGGACTGGTGTCTTATTTGAAAATCACAGTTTGGCAGCTCGTATATTTTTCAACAGTCTTTTCTTTTTATTAGCGTATATTTTATGGGGTTCTTTCTGATTTTCGAATTCTCTTGAGTCTGTCAGCGCAGTTCTCTGAGTCTCTCTGTCTGCTCTCTCTCTCTTTCTCTCTTTTTTTCTCTCTTTCAGACACTTTCAAACAAAAGCATATTTCAAAACCTTCTGAACGAGGTATATTTCTCTCTCATTCCTTTAATTCTGCCTCTTGTCTGTTCATTGCTTGTGGATTTTTGTCTGTGTGAATGTGGGCATTAACATGTGGAGCAGTTTCAGACAGTCGGAGCAGTACCTTTACTCAAGACGCTCCCATCCCCTTTAGTTTTCAGTGCATTATATAGACCTGTAGTTTGATTTTAAACGACTTGGTCAGTCAAGGTAAAACACACACACACACAAATGTATACGCACACACATTATTTGTGCTTTTAACAATCAAAATTGTTTTTAGTACCACTGACTCTTATCCTGGATTGATTTTATTTAGATTGCCGGGCACTCGCGAACAAAGAGATTAGCAGAACCGTGCCCTAGCAACACTAGAGATCAGACTCAGCGTAGCCTTGCAGAGAGGGTCTCCCGCCAGCCCATGTTCTCATCAGTGGCAAAGCCAGCTTCATCTGCCTTGCCTTGGCTGGATATGCGCACAGCCTGGCGCCTGCATCCGTCACACCAGCTCTCCTCCCTCCCTGTCCCTGTTCGGCTTTTCTCCCCCCACCCCCCCCCCTTTTTGTTTTGTGTGTAGTTTGTGTGCGTCTCCATTGGCACCACTCGGTTTCCATTCTACCCACAAACCCCCGTGTTGCCCTGTGTGCCCCTCGCCCCTTTGACCCCCGAGTGAAATAGAGCCTATGCTTTTGTTTAGAGCCAGCGTGTGGGTTGGTTTGGGGTGGGGGGTGGGGGGGGTGGTTGGTTACTAACTGACTGCTGCACGATGTTCTTTAACTGACCCAGAGCACTTGATGTTGAGTCTATGGGGGGGGGCAAACTGCTCCTTCATGCCCTCCAGGTACCAGACAAATGTATGGGGAGTGGGGGCGGGGGGGAGCATGGCCTGCTTTTATTTTGTTCTCATCTCGCCGGTGGCACTGTTGGAGCCTTTGGTGTTTTAAGTTTTCCTCTGTTTTATTTGTTTATTCATTTTGCCCCAATTTGGAATGCCCAGTCATAACCTGACCTCTCGGTGCACCACACTCTGTCAGTCAGTAGAGGGCAGTGCAGCACACGTCCCCTCCCTAATGCGTGCTGCGCCGCTGAGCCAGTTCACCCTGCTGTCCATCAGCAGAGCTGCACCGCTACACCAGGGGCCTGCAGGCTGGGGCTAGCCTGGTGACTCCTGTGGCTACGCTAGTCCTTCAGGTTCACTGGAAAACTCCATTAGCTATAGCCCTCTGTGCAATGACTGGGATGTGCATTGTGTATCCAAAAAAAAAAAAAAGCACAGGGAGATTATACTCATTTCAGTGAATTGCTAAGATGGTTGGATGGGTGCTGAGGTGTCTTTGGTAGCAGAGCAGCTTTATAGGGGCACATCCCTGCTGTAGCTGCATTCTGCTGTAGAAAGGTGCTGATTGTACTGTGAGTGAGCCCTGTTGGGCTCACGTGCGTTGTACTGCTGGAGGGTGTAGCCTGTTACCCATCCCATAACAGTGTATATATGAATTATATTGCACATAATTCATATAATCATACATATTATGCATAGCATGAAATGTATGAAATGAATTATACATATTATACAAGTAGATTGATCGATTGAGCTCGATCTGAAACTCCAGTCCTGGAGAGCTGCTGTGCCTACTGGTTTAATGTATTAGCGCTTAAGTGATTAAATGATGTCATCGATTGATATAGAGCCTGCACACGTTGCTTACAAGGTCTAAACTGGCTGCTGTTTGAAAGAAAACCACAAAATCCTGCACACGGTGCAGCCCACCAGGACTTTAAAAGGAGTTTAGATCCCCAGTGTGACAAGGAGTTTAATATCCCTGATGTAAGAAGGATTTTAAGATTCCTGGTGTAAGAAGGGGTTTAAGATCCCTGGTGTGAGAAGGAGTTTAAGATCCCTAGTGGAAGGAGGAGTTTTAAGATCCCCAGTGGAAGGAGGAGTTTTAAGATCCCCCAGTGGACGGAGTTTTAGGAATCCCGGCGTAAGAATTGGGATGTCCCAGATTTGCTAACCCTTGCCAGCCAGTGTCATTAAGGGATACAGGTTTCTTTCACACGTCCTTAGATTGGAGTAATTATCACCGAGCTCGCACACAGGTAGGCATTGCAGCGGCGACCCGCAGAGTCTTTGCGCTCGCGCTGCGCGTCGCTTCTCCAGTGTGCGCTCGCCAGTCGCGCTCCTCTTCTGACGGTGCTCGTTTGCGTTTTTGTCAGTCTGCGGGAAGCGCTATAAGAACCGCCCGGGGCTGAGCTACCACTACGCCCACTCTCACCTCGCCGAGGAGGAGGGCGAGGACAAGGAGGAGGCCGAAATGCACACCCCGACCCCGCCCCAGCCGGAGGAGCCCAAGAGTGAGTCGCTCGCCTGTCGCCTGTCCCATGTTCTGTGCAGGGTTCGCCCATGTTACCCGTTCTATCATCTCCAGTTGAAGGCGCACATGCTGTACAAGGGAATCTCTGGTTTGGCACAAATTTTCCGTTGTTACAGCATGCCCATTTTGTCATGCAGAGAAATAAATCTACACTAAACACTGAAAATTGAGGGATATTTATCTTGTGTGTTGTTTATACTTCCTGTGGGTTTGGAAGGGGAGATTGAGCAGTGGTGTTGGGGTGGCACAGAATGTACCATTTAGGTTAATTTTCAGAGCACTCGATGTAGAAAAGTAAATTTGGGACAGTTGAAGTGATTTTTTTTTGGCTGTTTCTGTATTGAAAAAAATGAGACTATATGTATTCCCCATATTGCATTGTACCATGACGTATTTAGTGTTGAATTATTCGTTTCCATTATTGTAATTCTTGTTGTTCCTCAGCATTTTTGTTTACATGTAAGTTTGAGCTTGCCTCATGTTTCTTGAAATTAACTGTTCAAAAAACATAATCTGAAGGTTTCAGCATTTCATGCTCCCTCTGAATGTTGCTCCAGTGAGTTTTGAATGGCCATGCAGATTGTTTATTGATTCCACGCCCCGACAGAAAGCAGTTTAACGGAGCTCTGTCAGATATGATTGTTCATATGTATTGTGACCGTGTCTTAGGGAAATTCATCTCTCTCACTCAGCACCCAAAAAAGGACCAGACGGCCTTGCGCTGCCTAACAATTACTGTGACTTCTGCCTGGGCGACTCCAAAATCAACCACAAGACGGGCCAGTCGGAGGAGCTGGTGTCCTGCTCGGACTGCGGGCGCTCAGGTAGGCCCCGGCAGGCTCGCGGACCCCGCTCCACACTCCTAGCTCCGCCCGCTCCACACTCCTAGCTCCGCCCGCTCCACACCCCTAGCTCCGCCCGCTCCACACCCCTAGCTCCGCCCGCCGCGTCAGCGTCAGTTATTCTGCCGCTCTGCTAGTCTTAACGCAAGTTGTCCGTAACGTCAGACGGCGGGCTGACGCGGGAGAGCCTTGTTCATTTTCGGGAGGTAACTGACTGTTCATGGGCCCATTTGTCCCCACACCAGGTCACCCGTCCTGCCTGCAGTTCACCCCGGTCATGATGGCGGCGGTGAAGACGTACCGCTGGCAGTGCATCGAGTGCAAGTGCTGCAACATGTGCGGGACTTCAGAGAACGACGTGAGTGCGCCGCGGCTCCTGTCCCTCACAGTCACTGTTCATGCGTCACAGTCACAGTCAATGCGTCACAGTCACTGTTAATGCGTCACAGTCGCTCTTAATTTGTCACAGTCGCTCTTAATTTGTCACAGTCGCTCTTAATTCCTCACAGTCGCTCTTAATTCGTCACAGTTGCTCTTAATTCATCACAGTCACAGTTAATCCGTCACAGTCGCTCTTAATTCGATCACATTCGGTAGTAATCTGTCACTGTCATACTTAGAGGTGCTGCTTAAAGAATGCATGCAGTGGCTGTCTCATTGACCATTTACTGGACAACACAAAATGAAGGAAATGCCTCTCGTGATTGATTTACTGCATTTCATTTTTCTCAGTATTTCCATTGATGTCTCATGGCAATTTAGGTCTGAAACATGCAAAATCATTTTTTTTTTTGTTTTTTTTTTTGGGGTGCTGTGGATATTTAATTGTGTCAGAATGAGCAACAAAAGCCTTGTATGGACTGGGTGTTTAACCATGTTCCTCTCTAGGGCCTCTCTAATCTTGTTTCCTGAGGTAGGACAGTATTTTAAGATTGTACCAGTGGTGTCTCTGATACGTTTTTGGTGTGGTTTAGATTTAGCAGACTGTAGCACAAAATGGAGAAATGAGATACGGGCCTAAACAGCAAACCAGGCCTGACCTGCCCTTCTCCTGACCTGTCCTTCACCTGACCTTGACCACTGCAGTATCAGTATATCTGCTTTAGCGTGACGTTAAGGCTAACAGCCTTACTTCACTCTAGTGTTTCTTTTGCGCCTCTACATCATGAAACCTATGCACTTGTTGTACGTCGCTCTGGATAAGAGCGTCTGCTAAATGCCTATAATGTAATGTAATGTAATGTAACAGGCGTAATGTATGCGCATGTATACAGCATTTGTTCCAGTGGTGAATTTGTTTGTGTGTGTGTGCTGTGTCTCCAGGACCAGCTACTGTTTTGCGATGACTGTGACAGAGGATACCACATGTACTGCCTCAGCCCCCCTATGGCTGAGCCCCCTGAAGGTAAGGCTCTGTAATCCTGTTTAGTGTTGCTCAATGAAATGACTTCAATGAGTCAAGAGTATCAGGAGCATTCAATGTCTGTGTATATAAATATACCATCTCTGTTTCACACAGAAGCTGCTGCCTTTTACAGTTCATAGTAGGGCTGGGCAATATGCCTAAATATCTTGATATTCTTTAGCATTTTGGCTATATACGGTACATATCTTGATATTAATGCATTCTCTGAAATACCTTATCGGAATGATTTTCAGTCAGAATTTTGCATTTAAACGGCCAATCTAATAACCTCTTTTAGGAGCTGCCTCTATAATACAAAATTATATTGAATTTCATACAAAATTATATTGAATTTTGGAATAATATTTGATATATTGCCCAGCCCTAGTTTATAGCAGTATTAGATAATGTTGTTCAAACTGGCAGGCAGTCTTGCGCCTGGATGTTTTGGGATGTGACATTTCTAAATGCCGTTGTCTCATTTGCCTCCGCCAGGAAGCTGGAGTTGTCATTTGTGTTTGGACCTGTTGAAAGACAAGGCCTCTATATACCAGAACCAGAACGCACCCCCTTCGTGATAGGGTTCATCCTGACCTGGTCGTCAAACCTTCCTCCCGCTCCTCCCAGCTCCGTCCATGGAAAGTCTGCTTTTTACAGGTGACGGCGGGAATGCACTAAATCCGCTGCAGACCCCTCTGACGAGGGAAACTGTCGCGCCCCCCGTCCTGGAGCGGGACAGGGGAATACAGAGCAGCCCAAACAGAGCCCCACTTTCACCTCCCTCCTGGTCTGTTTGTACTATGACTGTTACAGTTCCAAACCACTTTGTTTTCAACCCTTAGCATATCCATGTAATTCAGGTAGTGCTTTACGTGCTGGTTTATGTGCTATTTTCTGTTCCAATCAAGCGCCCTTACCCAGTCAAGATTTCTGTAACAAGGATCTTTTCTTTGCTCTGGTTGTACATGCACTGTTCACACTGTACAGCAGATCTCTGTGGCCACACCATGTCATCCAGTTACTGTCATCTGCAAACTTAGTAGATTTACAAAGAAGACCATATGCAACAGTCGGAAGCCAAACTATATGAGTCTATATTAGAACCTTGTTTTCATTCGTTTCTAAGACATCTGCTGTTGCTCAAGGTGGCGGTTGTGTCTGCAGGAGACAGTGATAGTTTCAATCAATCAGCATGCCAATGCTTGTTCCTAGTGGGAAAATGGTAAATGTTTTGTATATTTATATATTTGTAGAGCATATAAAGGTGTTGAAACTATTTCAGATAGGGGTGGGGGGCGATTGATGGTATTTATGATAATTGCCTGGGTTAATCTTTACAAAGGACAGCAAAGGACCATGTTCTGCTAGGGAAGCTTAGAAGTGACTGTAGGGGATGAAGAGCTGCAGTGCCATCACTCCAGGGCTCATGTTTTATCTGCTTCAGTGCAGCAGCCATTTTCTCTGCCCATGCAAAGTTTTGGGGGAGGGTCTTTCACAGGGATTGAATGGGTTTCTATGGCACGGGCTGAAGTGGGGATGGCCCATGTGCTGCTGTGAGGAGAGGTAAGGGGGGGTGTGAGTGCCTGTGGGTTTGGGTGCGGTCTGTCCAAAGCCACTGACCTGCTACCACCATTGCTTCCCTCTGAGATAATTCCTATACTGTGATGTACAGGTGCCCCCCCCCCCCCGCCTCTGTAGTACGGCCTGTTTGTGGGCGGGTGCCAGGGAGCTGCCCCGAGCGCCTGTCACCCCCCCCCCTCGTACTCCTGCGACTTGGATGTGAGGCTGCCTCGTGACCCCCTGCTGACGCCGGGTTGAGCTGAAAAACCCTTTTCTGAGCGTTGCTTTATTCTGTGATGTGGGGGCTTTTTAATTCAGCCATTGCTGCCCCAGTGAGCCTCTGGACCAGTGGGAGGAGCTACTGGTGGGCGGGAGGATGTCCGCCTGTGACTTTATTTGGCAGAGCCAGCACTTGATTAACTTTGCAATTGGCTGGTTACTTGTCCCATTGAATTGTTTGGTCGAGATGGCTTTATGCGATAGTACTCGCTGCAGTTAAATTATTGTGAGAGGAAGGAATGTGAGCAGATCCAGTGGTCCTCCGACTGGAGGTCCCATTCCTGGCCTTAGCCCCAGAAGTTGTTTGTGTCCTAGCTCTGCTCAAGCTGCTTGAAGGTGTCTTATGAGCAAAACTTGGATCACTTCTCTTTTAATGTTTTCATTTTTTTTAAATTTTGGTGTAACTTCTCCCAGATTTCAGCAGAGGGTGGCATTGAGCTGTATTCCCGGCTCTCTTGATGCACTCGTAACTCAAAGGGATTTTCATCAGTCTCTGTAGCTCTTATCAGCTCCAGTTAGTAGTGGATAGGCACCCACTTTAAAAAGTGAAAGAACCCTGCAAAAATAGAACCATTATTTATTTGCCACCCCTACCACCAGTGGAGCCAACAGTCCCCAACTTCGGCTTTACCAAGCAGACGCGTTTTGAGGTATCGCCGCAAACAGTTGAAGGATAATTTCATATACTGGATTTTTTTTAAAATCACAACAAGGAAATAAATGCAGATTTTAAAATGTATCCTGAATGCACGTCCTTAAAATCACCACTTGTGTTTAGGGTAAGAGAGATTTTAGTTGTCCTATTAGAAATGCATTTCTGCTGTTGAGCTACAAGTTTATTTAACCTTTATTTAACCAGGAATACCCCATTGAGATCGAAATCTATTTTGCAAGGGGGACCTGACATAAAACACAAGGACCGCTGACATTTTTACGTACTGAAGTATGCACCATAGCAGGCAATCTTGAAAACATCCTGATTTCGTAAATATTTTGATAGAAGATAAACATTGCAATGCAAATGCAGAGCAGAGTGTCTCAATTGGAGTTCAGACATAGCGAGCAAATTTATGAGGTAGAGACTAATTCTTCGCCATTAGCAGGGGCTAATGTTGTTCTTGGTTGGCAGGGTTTAGTAGGAAGTGTGTCATACCGTTATTTTACCTCAAGTTCTGTAAAAACAGTATTTTAAGAAGTCTCAGAGATGGATGGTTGCACCTGGCAACAGTAGCTGCAGAAGTTTGACTCATTTTACTTCAGACAGTTCTGTTAACTAAAAGCAAGTGCATGTAAATGTGTGCACACTCAGTTTCATTATGCTCTCATTTGTATGTCATATTTACTATTCGGGAACGTTTTTTGTTGCAAGTTTTGTAAAAAATGACTTGGTTTATCATGTTTTATCAATAGCCAACTAACCATTACTATTAAAAACATTACACAAATGTAACTTTTTCTTTAAAAAAAAAAAAGAAGAAAAAAAAAGACATTTTAGAGACGGTGGCCATTGCAATATTAATGTAATCAGTTAATTTTTTTCTTATTTGGTGTTTTTTTTTTTTTTTCTTGTCCTATTTGGTTTATCATGGGACGGTTCATTTTTATGGTACAGGGTATTTTTTCTTCCTTTTTTCTGTTCTTTTTTCTGGGGGTGGGTTCAGGAAATAAATCTTTTTGGCACCAATTCCTTCTCCCACTTTGTTTATTTTAAAAGACCTTTATCTGTGTGAAAAATGTGTCCAGTGTTGGACTAGCGAATAAACATTGAATTCTCTGATTTGCTCCAGTTTAGGTCTGTAAATAATAATGTGTGAGGTCGACCATGTAGCATATTGAACGTTTCCCTCATTCACACACCGATTTCTTTATCTGCAGGCTGGCGTACAACTTGTGTTTATGTTTAAAGAAGAAAATACTCGTCGGAATTTTTATAGCAGAAAATCCTTGTGGGACATATCAACAGTTTATTCAGGACATGGGGCAAGCTGCTGAGGCAGGCCTGGATCTTCTTGAGCAGTGACATGTATTTGTTTTCTTCCTTTTATGTACCTAAATGCCTCGCAGTCAGTCTCAGGCAGTTCTTGTGTGGATTTTGTATAATAACAAAAAGTAGGTTGACTGCTTTGTTATTATACAAATGACTAACCATTTATCATTCTGCATTAGAGTTGTATTGTTCAGTTAAAAATACAAGAATTTCTGTCACTGTTCAGGAATGTTGCTGTATTAATAAGCACAGGCAACAAATTAATTTCCTCCTGTCTGAAGGAAGTGGGTATTACCAGCGGTAATCCTAGACGAGATAGCTTTGCTGTCAGTAAAAAAAAAAAACAAGGATTTAAGAACAAGGCTGTGTTGTAAGATTGGCAATACGCTGTTGTTTTGTCCCTGAACACATTATTTAAACCGAACCCTAACTGACTCTTCTGACTGCTTCTAAAATGTTGGAGTGGGAGTTCAAGGGAAACTCCGGCTGCAGCTGAGGTAGGTCATCTACAAATGTCTATCCACTTAGCTCTATGTTGAGACAAATCTCTCCAGCTTTCTCCACGAAGTCCCAGCTTCTTTCAGCCTGAGCTGAAGCGTCAGGGGAAAGAAAGCCTTGCTGGCTGACTTCAGGCTTTCACTGCCAGGCACATCCAGTACAAATGCTCCTCTGCCCTAAAGCTTTAATCGTAGTAGCCTGACCTACAAGTTTGCAGAGGTGGAAAATCCAGGTTCAGGAAGTAAAAGTCCTCCCCAGTATTTTGTTCCAACCACCTGGAGTTAATGGGTGGAAGAAATACATGGCAGGACTTTTACTTTCTGACCCCTGGACTTACCAACTCTGCACGTTTGTCAGTGTGGTGTTTTCATGGGTCGGGGCCACTGAAAACCTCACGGACAGAGGCCCTTGAGCTCCTCTGTTATGGGGGAAAATCATGATTATGAGTGGACTATATGCTAATTAGATCACCTTGGACGAAGGCATCTCCTAACCAAATAATGTTAGAGCAGAATGTAATTTAGATGTTCTGTTTTGTCGTCGTTATGGTGCTGTCCAGCAAATACATTCCAAGCAGAAGCCCGAGTGGAGCGAACGGATCCCGCAGATCATTAGTGCGGACTGTATTTATTCCAACCTCTCGTCTCTGTTTGCCCAACGTGAATCGTGACAAGGACTGCAATTTCTCATCAACCAGGAAATCGTTTTCACAATGGTCTATTTTGGCGTTGCCATGGCAGCCCGTGGCATATTTCTGAACTCCATAGACGGGGAACAATGGACCAAAGTCTGCATCTGCAGCAGTTCTGACAGGATAGGGATGCACAACTTTTTATACAATCACCATTTCTTCTAAATGAAATTGCAAAGGGTTTCCTTTGAATTTCAAGTAGTGTCCAACATGATTTATTTTCACAATCTTCATAAAGCAATGCCCATGTGTTAACATGCCATATTAAGGTATGGCTTTGACTTTTACAAATAGTTGATAGACTGGGAAATGATGAATTAGGAAATCTGGCAACACAATCATTTTTTTTAATCATCATCTTGAACCCAGTAACCTGCAAAATGTGTGATAACTGCAAATTATTTGTTCTTGTATACTGGTACTCGAATCATCATCATGTTTCTCAGTAACAATCTAGTGTTGCTGTTATCAGCCTTTAGTTGCCATCATAGAAGTAAAATATTTAAACGTGATAAAATGAGGCATATATGACGAATGGGGTCACAATCTCCTTTCATCTCCATAGCATCTGTGCTGTTGGCCATTTTTTATCAGTGTTTGCAGTCCCCTGTGTTTGTACTTGCGCTCTCTTATTATGCAGGGATGCTACACAGTGTTGCATGTGCTGGAGTTGACGCTTTGATGAGGGTCAGATGGTGCTGCTGGAACTGTATGGCCTGAGTGTGCCCCTGTGACGAGGCTTGTCCCACTTCCTCTTGTCCCACCGCAAGAGCAGTAGCATCTTGAAGGTGACCCGGAAAGACTTGTTGCAGAGGGCGTAGCACACCGGGTTCACAGTGCTGTTGACATAGCAGAGCCAGTAGCCCAGGTGCCACAGGTTATCAGGGATACATTTAAAGATGGACACCAGCACCATGATGTTATAGGGCGTCCAGGTGATGATGAAGGCAAGCAGAATAGCACTCAGGGTTCTGGCCGCCTTATTGTCCTTCGCTATCATGCTTCGCTGCTTCTTAGCTTTGGGCTGCCTGGGCCTCCCAGGACATCCAAAGTCTTGTGTGCTGGGAATGTCCTGGTCCTCAGGACCTCTGACGACATCTTGCTCGTCTCTCAGCTGGATCATAGGTAGATGCACCACCATACTGGTCATTCCTTTCACCTCTGAGGAAGAAGAGTCAGAGGGCTCTTCCTCATCAATGTTCCAGCCACCACTGTTGCTCCCCTCTGTATGGGATGATGATGTCAGTGCTCTCCCTTTGTTTAGCCTGAAGGGGAAGCAGGTGGTGTGTCTCTTTCTGCTATGCCCCTGACCAGCTTGCATCCCCTTATAGGTGCTGATGCTGCTCTTGGCACTGATGGAGTAGGGCATCTGGCGTCTGGAATCCAGAGAGGCTCCCCCACCATGCACCAGGCCCAGCAGCCCGGCCAGATCCCGGGTACGGTTCTCTGTCTCACGGTAGATGCGCCAATAGAGGATGACCATGATGGAGACAGGGAGGTAGAAGGCGGCAATGGCAGTGCCGAAAGTGAAAAAGGGCTCTTTCTGGAACTGGATGGAGCACTTGACCTTCTCCTTCTCCGTGTGCTCCTTCACTATGTACGACCAGAGCAGAATGGTGGGTGCCCAGAGTACGAAGGAGATGGCCCAAGCGAGGCTGATCATGATGGCCGCCCGCCTGGGCGTGCGCTTGGCGCGGTAGGTGAGCGGTCTCGTGATGGAAAAGAAGCGGTCGAAGCTGATGAGCAGCAGGTTCATGACAGAGGCGTTGCTTGCCACATAGTCAGTTGCCAGCCAGATGTCACAGGCGAGGTTCCCCAGGGTCCAACGCCCCAAGATGATGTACATGGTGTAGAGGTTCATGGAGATGGCCCCCAAAACCAGATCTGCCACGGCCAGGCTCAATAGGAAGTAGTTACTGACTGTGCGCAGGTGACTGTTGACCCGAAAGGAGATCATCACCAGCAGGTTTCCAATGACAGTGACCAGGGAAAGGGGCACAGTGATGAGGATTATCACAACAACTTCCCATGGTTTATGGCCCCCTAGTGGATCCGTTGTCCAGTTGGAGGTTGGGGACTCACAGGAAACATTCATGGTGGTTGCGAAGGGAATAAATGCTATCTACAGTGTTGGGGCAGAATCATCATACTTCAAGATGAGAGTTCAAACAGTCATGTCGAGGGTTGTCCACACCACAACCTCTCAGATTAGGAACTGTGGAACGAAGGGAAAAACAATGTTTTAAAATAGTTTTGCCATGATTGGACTACATCAAAGCCATCAGCTCTATACTAATTTTGCACAGACAGGATTGAAGACAAGTTTTCCCAAATACTAGGAAGTATATTTTACAGATATTTGCAAATATTTTCATTATTGCATTGTATAGTTGCATATTCATGAGACAATTCTGTATATTGATCTTCTTTAATAGAAGTAACAAATGTTGCTTACATTTTCAAGCACACAAAAAATATAAAATACTAAAAGAGCCACATTACGATGTAGAGTGACTTGGTGATGAGTCTTGTACACCAATAAATATTATTATGTGCAGCTACCCATCTAATACATTGATATTGATGTTTGAAATTTGTTTGTTTGATGTTTGTATTTGCTGTGCAAGCTGATTTTTCCCGAGTTGGTACCCTGAAACATGCAGTAATAACAAAGACGGTGGAAATTTCAATCATGGACCGGGGGAGAGGTAAAACATTGCGGTCGCGTACTGAGGGAGATTGTGATCAAAAATAACACCTGTGCTTCACAAATAAAAACTGCTCTAGCCAAAAGGGCTCTTTGGGACTGACACGGCAAAGGGATAGGGGCTCGATCAACAGTTGGGCCCCACCTCTGCATGTGCCTCTTTCCATGCCGTCAGAGTTTCAGTACAGTAATTTATGTATTTCACAACAGTATTTCACATACCGACTTTCGGTTGACTTCATTCAGATCACGCAGCTATTCAGTTACATTAAGATAAACCATTTTAATGATGAACAGGGAAATCGAAAAACAAAGATCAGCCGTTTGTATGCCTTGGTTTGCACTAGAAAATAACCTGCTAATAAACTCATTTTCAGTTGTTCCTGCTGAAGTATTCTTCAACCATTTCTTCCTGGAGCCAGATGCATTTTAAAATCTCATTCAAACATTGTTATATACATGAAAAATCATACATTTTTCATGTATATAACAATGTTTGAATGATATGTACTTAACTGTGAACAACATAAGACTCCTTAAATAATGCATAGCTATTATGTATTTTCTGTCCTTAGGCAGAGGGCACATGACACTGCAGACTGAGACATGAAAATAAACCGTTTTTTATGGATCTGAATAATTTTTTTTCCCTCTCCATGATTAAAGGTCCAGGCGTATGTCTAAAGTAGGCTGCATGTCACCACAGTGCCACCAGTGGAATAGCCCTGGTCAAGAGCAGGTACACCACAGTGTTAACCCTGTTTTACAGTATTTCTCCGTCACACTGTCTGCTTTTGCTCAGAAGCCTGGTCAAATATTCTATGCAATGTATTCATAACTTACTGTGCCAAGCATAGCTCTTAATTTAAGTGTGAAATAACGTTGACCTAATTTCACCAATACCTGGGACTCAACCTAAATAGCTCATGTAAACCACCGTATGAATCCCATTTAAATTTCAAAAACTTAAGTAATCCATGAAAACCCATTGTAGCCACAGAATTACGTTACATAGGCCCACCACTGACTATTACTGTCGCGCTGTACATGGTGTGCAGTGTGACATTTGGTACCCAGTTCTTCTATATAAAACCCGCAATTAAAACAAACTTTTACCCTGTCTCCATGGTCAACAACAGTTTTGCTACTACCGTAGCACAAACTAAAACAGAACCATCATTCGACATGAAACTATTTATAATTCCCCTGACCTACCAGCTATGTAAATTGACTTATGAACTAACCTATGAACACTTCAATATTTATCTCTTTCGAGAGCCGGTTATTCTTTTGAAGAACTGTGCGATCATGTGATTGAAAATATGAGTAAGTGGAAACAGTATGTCCATTTAGCCTCACTTAAATGCCCCTGTCCCATTAAGATGTGAGCAAACACTACACTAAAAAGTGACCAACTCTAAACCCTCTGCCTTCCATATAACATATTAAAAACATTTCGAAAGACAATTTCGCATGAAATTACGCCTTAATTGAAATGCACATTTATAACGACATTTATATATATATTTACTCAAACCACTGCCTCTAAAATCTTAATTTGCTTTACAAACAGGAAAAATGTAGACCTATGTTTCAGCGAATGTTTATTTTACTCTTACACGATTGAAAGCTGGGTATAATCAGAGAAAAACACTATGCCGGGTGTTCAGACAATTACTAATTGATATTAAAGTGAAACAGTTTTTATATAGCCTTCACTTACCATCTTCAGTGATAACGGTGACATTATCCGCGACATGTGCGTGAAGCACCAGGTCTTTCGTTAAACTCCGCTTCTCTTCGTTGGGGAATAATTTCCAAATTTACCTACCTAAGTCACCTACAGCGCCCCTCGTATTTCATTCAGCAAAGGTTGTACTCACTTTACATCACATGGCACGATTCAGAAAAATGCATAAAATTTACACAGTTCCTCCGAATTTCGATGTCTTACTCTTGAACTCTTAGTAATAGCTTCTCGTACACAAACCTATGTTCGATGTTCATTATTAATTTATCCAAGGTATTTTTTGTAATATGCGTATACGTTCATGTAAATATTTTCCGGGCGACCCTATCCTCTCTTAAGAGTCAGGATTGTTTCTGAATGGAGATCCGATATGAAACGTACCACTCCTTTTCCGCCGACACAAGTTATGTATTATCTATATTGCAGGCTTGTACAAACACGAAACAGATGATAATTTCTCAGCGTTTGAAACAGTTATCACTTTAATTTTTAATTTTATGGACCATATTACCTTTTGGGAAATTCCCTCCGCGATATTAAGCAATGCCAGAAATGTGATCGCCATTCAATAAAGAGTACTGTTATTGTGCATTCTCAAGTCGATCATCGAATACCTAAATTATTAAAAATATTATGATATGTGCAGAGTAGAGTGGCAGTTGAGAAGATAAACTTTAAGGCTGTATTTTCTAGGCTCATAGAGATTGACCTTTTCAGTGATTTTTTTAATTGTTTTTTTTTTTTTTTTAATTTTTCGGCCAAATTCATGTTTATTGGGGATTACAGTATGTATTGCTTATTATGAAGTTTGTACGCACATATATGAACATGAGATTTTATGAGTTATATTTGTATTCTTTTTTACTTTGCTTAGGTAGGCTACATGAGCATATACTGACTGCCCAACATGGATAAGGTAATTGCGGTGGGGGGGGGGAGAGGGTCGGTCACCAGTTGGTCACCAGATTTAAAAAAGAAAAAACATTTGTCAGTGTGTGTTCTGTCAGAGATGAATGTCATATTTGATCAATGTTTTATCAAACATATGTATTTCAGGGCTTACAATTAATATTTTATCTGCATATTATCTCTTCTGTAAACCTAACCTGTTCGGGCCTTGGCTGCCAAATATAAGCAACAATCAAACAGAAAAGCTTATTATCATTTGTGATCTATGCAACAAGTGCTGTGGCCAGGTTGCTATGTGACAGAGATGTGCTTGTGAATCTCTGTGCACAGAAGACAATAGACATCATCTGCTAGTGTCCTTGGGCGATTGGGTGTCCAGTACGGCGTGCCAGTGATAGTCCTTGTTCAGACAGCGTGCTATATGGAGTGAGGTCAGGAAATGGTGTGTGCTCTTCCTGGGACACGGAAATGAGAATGAGATTGCAGATGTTTCATAAAGTCTTCTTTAAGCCTCGACAAGGTTCACAGCTGTCTACTGTATACTATAGGCCTCCCCAGCTTCTGGCCAGTTGACCCAAAATCATTTAAATAGTAGGTACCTAATGACAAGAATATGTTAGTCCAATAACCATCCTTTGTTAAGGATGTTTGCTGTGTAAGCAAAAATGCATTTTCTATAATAGCAGATACGTTAAAAGAGGCCATAAAGTTACTGTCAGTGACAATATCGTGAGTGCCCCGTAATGAACCATCTGCTTACTGGAATAAAGCTGAAATGTTGATTACAGAGGTCTTTCAATTTCCCCTCTGCTTAGGGCTCATGAAAGTAAACATACACGGAGGATGAATAACACAGCACTAAAAAAAAAAATCAACAAAGCCGAAGAGAAGTTTTTGTGTTTTTTGTTTGTGTGAGTGTATGTGTGTGTGTGTTCAATAAATACATAATACATATGTATATAAACATATAAACTTAATAACTAAAAAAAATGTCTTGTGAAAAGTATTATTTATTTAGTTCCAATTATGTATCAGCAACCCTTAGTTCTTCATAGGGGTAGCTTGTCTCATGACTGAGAACCCATCATTAAAGAAAAATATCCGATAGTGGCAACTACCCATGGAAAAGGTATTACACGCGTTTCACTGAGATTTAGGAGGCTCGGACAATCTGTTGTTTGTCTCCATATAGCCTTGTAATGTGAATGGACTTCACGGATAGTTCTTGAACTGACTACGAGGAACGTTAAATTTCATGCATTGCGCACCGGCACCTTTACTAACAGCGGCCTAGTTTCTCATTTTTTACATGGGTCATCTCATGGCCATAAGACAAGTTTCAGTGGTACAGAAAGCTGGGGAGGGAGGACGGGGGGAACAGCCTCTCTCCTGCTTTTTGGCAGTCTTACAGTGTTTCAAATTCCTCTTGATGTCCAGGAGCTTGACTGCAAAGAGAAGGGAGCCTGTCTCTTGTCGTTTTGGAGGCTGTTGGCAGGCTCTCAGCATCCCCTCAGCTTACCCCTGATTTAGCAGCTCTGACAGTGAGGTGGAGTCTAAGCAGCTAATCCAAGTCACAACAATCTGAACACTATGACCACGTCCCATGTTCACCTTGAATATCCATATACCTATTCAATGCTACGGTATTTAAATAAACAGGCTCTAGAAACTAAAAATGGGGGAAAAAATCTGTTTAAAATAGTTTGCATCCAAGGCCTCAACAGAACAAAACAAATGTTCCGAGTTCAAAGATTTGAAATGTTAAATTTCAGACTTTCAGATGTGTCTGTTTTAACCACCCTTTACAGGTCTCTAGCTATTTGCTGTGAGCCTGCTGAAGAACTACCCCATAGAACCACCCAGGGCTGCAGCCAGGGCCATTTTCCAAAGACAATTTGCAGAAAAGCTGGCTTGAAATGGATCTTTTTGCGCAAATTTGTTTAATTTCTTTCATTGATGGAATGCAATGAATATTGCATATCTCAGAAAGAGATCTTATATTTTGGCATTATACTTGAGCCTTGCTAGCTAGCTATAGAACCTGTTCAGCTAACTAAATCAGCTCGCTAGCCGAGACACATTTCTTCATTAAAAATGAATGCAACTGTCTCTCTTCTGCTTTACTGTCTGTGACAATATTTCTTTGTTGCAACGCTCATTATTTGAATGTTCATGCACCTGAATTTGGGGAATCCAATTATATTGCACTGTGCCATGCCAAGATGCTTTTTCCACTGACGTCCTTCTAGATTCAATCTACACTTAGCCCATTAAAGGGCATAAGCAATTCAACAACCCATACTCCTCAATTTTTATCGATTCTATCAAACAAATGTTATTTGTGATTAACATTGAAAAACCCAAGAAATAGGAAAAGGTGTGGTCTGAAACTTTTGGTAACGTTTTCCAGAAAAAGTGTTCCCTTCGCAAATTATATATTTACCTGTCTCCAGGATAACAATCCTCACTGTTTTAATAGAATTTAAAAAAAAACATAATCAAGAAGTTAAAATCAATTTTGTGAATTGTGTGGTATCATAACATTGATGTTTTCGGTAAAAACTTCCCACTTTTGTCTTCAATATTTCTTCAATATTTAGGGCATTTAATTTAGAGGATTTTAACAGATACTCTTATCCAGAGGAGCATATGGTATGTATAAAATTATTTTTATATAATAATGAAGACGAGTGAAATAAACAAAGGTCCCATGAGTTATACAGACATATTTAAACTGGGGCAGTTCCACACAATAGATCATTAATTAAGATATTCATTCATTCAGGTGGTACTCTCTATTCTGACGTCACACGTGTATAATGTAGCAGTAACTTCTTCCCGAAGACCACACAGTTCAAACTGCATGTGTTATAGGATGAGGCTGACTGAAAGCTGCTCTGTTCAAACTCAAGCGTGCTTTCTGGCCCAACCATTTTCTTGTCCTGTGGCATAATAAGTTCTGTTTTCTTTCACTGAATAAAAGTTGCTTGTCTAATTTGTATATAACATAAAAGCAAAGGAAGCTTATCCAGCTCCATCAGACCATATCAGCACTGTAAGTTAGTATTGTCCATAAATTTGTCCTGTTAGTAAAACCAGTGTTTGAATTACGGGCGGATTTGGGGGGCTCTGACCCTCATAATTAAGACTTGGACCCCCCCAAAAGAAGTAAAAACAACAGGTCGGGGGTGTTGAAATATTTATATATCCTTCTTATCTTTAATCGTAAATAGTACAATATATTTCCTATCAGTGGCATCGTTACAATATAATATAATATTTACGATAACAAATGATCAAGCTCTTGAATATTTTTTCAGCGGATACATGCAGTTTGGGCAAGTAGACACACACTAACCACCCTGAGCACAAATAACACTTTGGGAATAATTTTTGTAGGAAGATATTAATCTTTATTTATTTTACATGTAATCTTTTATCCTTATTTTTCTTAATTACCAAATATGGAAACGCCAATTATAGATGCAAGTCTATTACAATGCTACAACTTCCTCTCTGAATTCAAGAGGGCACACACTTCTATCCTATGAAAGATGTAAGACTGCCAGGCGTCCGCAATCGCACTCTCACCTATCCGCACTGAGAGCCAATGCTACAGCTGGAGGACCCCATAGACTGACAGGTTACTGAGCACTTTCATTCCTTTATATACTGAATAACTACATTTATTACATCTGCTGAGACACTGTTAAACAGATTGAACGTCATTCTCTGTGCGTGTGTCCAGATATTCAAGATACATTTTTCCTCTGTGTCAAGCAATGGATGCAAGACAGTGCTACTACATTCCCCGCTGGTAGACTGTTTCATGTTCCATCTGACCCTGAGATTATGAGTGTTAAAGTTGTAAGACAATGCCTTAAGAACAGCTTTTTCACTACATACCATAAATCATATGTACACCAATTAATTTTATCACCAGTTAGCATGAACATACTATGGTGACCCTACATTCTACTCCTGTATAGTGTCATACTGCTCACTCACACATATACACACAGTATTTCACATTTTTACTGGTGAGAGCAATCTAATTTTCCTTCTTTCCTGAAATGGCAAAAACAGCCTCAGTGCCTGGAAGGTCTTCTGACAGGGGAGCATATTCCTAACTGATGATACCCAGGGAGAAAGACAAAGGTTTGAGTAGTGTGTGTGTGTGTTTGTAGTACAGGCAAAAGTATTAGGCCACCTGTGGTTTTAAAAACAATCTTAAGGTAGTGAAGAATTCAGTTAATTTATGAGCACAAACCAATGCACTTTTTCAATTTATACCCTGTGCTATTGCAGGTAGAAATAAAAAAAAATGTTTATACGTAAAAACCACAGGTGGCCTAATATGTTTGGCCTGTGTTCTGTATGTTTGTGTATATACATATTCCTTACCCACTGTATTGATGATTAAAATGGACTAAACAGAAAAAAAACAGCCAAAAGAAAGGTATGACTATTCCAAGTTATTGCACAGACTTTATTGCACTCAACAACATACAGTAAAACTTCTGTAAATGAATGCAAACATCACAT
The DNA here is from genome assembly GCF_018555375.3 of Anguilla rostrata. Taxonomy (NCBI): domain Eukaryota; kingdom Metazoa; phylum Chordata; class Actinopteri; order Anguilliformes; family Anguillidae; genus Anguilla; species Anguilla rostrata. Next base: position 9,109,136 of record NC_057941.1, on the reverse strand, counting down.
AAAAGGGTAAAAAACAACCATGTTATATTCAAAGGGGTTAATGCAGCCAAAGCTCAAAAATATTCCTTGCGAACAAGCCGTCAAATAATTCATTAACTCATTCAGGTTTATTAGTTTTGTCATCACTATCAATGCTGCTTCCTTCTGTAAGAATCCAGGGTGCATTTTTCAATTTGTCTGTTCTCTTCTCTATAGCAAAACAATGGACAGATGTTCGGCTGACAGCATGGCTGACAGTGACACCTTTTATAAAATGCCATACCTTTACCATTTTTCCAGAGCTTGAGTATTTTTGTACAGCCATCATTTTTTGTGAACTTCAGCCAGAAGAAAAACATATAACTAAATAAAAATAATAAGACCAGAAAAACACACAAAAAAAAAAACTCAAAAACAAATCTTGGTGGATCATTTTTTTTTTTTGGTTTCACACAATCAGAAGTTTATGTAGACACCCTTATCATTAGTGAATTCCAGGTTTTCATGCTATCCTTTTATACCACTGTATGTTTACTGAAGCAATCCCTTGCTTAATACTGTCCTTTAAGAACACAACATTATATAATTATATGTTTCTGTACTTCTGTGTTCTAGCACACTTCACAAACCCAGCCTTGCTTATAATCACGCAGTCATGTCTTTTTTCAAGTCACAGAGGCTCCATCACTCATCCCTACTAATCATGTATTAGGACAGACACTTGATATTTCAAATTCATTCCAAACTGCAGCAGGTGCATAAACATTTGATCACTCAGTTAATCTGACTGATTACTTGAGAAGGGCTTCTTTCAGCGCTGTGCTCTTGCACAGAACTGCAATCAGTACGGAAAGCAAAAAGCACTGTACTAGAGCGGCCATCTCACAATTGGGACACACAAGGCATATGAAAGTAGACAGGGTCCTGATTTAAAAGTGCCAATGACTATTGTTCCTGGAAAACACTAAAGTAGCTTTTTCATATCTGAGGAGGAAAAAAGAGCTTGTTGATAACTTGTTATATCTTGAGTTGTTATCTTGGGGATTAATTTGGCCACCTATTGCAAACACCAGCCATGTCCTTCAGATACTCACTTTGGTTTACACATTTCTGGGATACCCTACCCCAGAGAAAATACAAATCATGAACGGAACATGACACTGGAAAAAAAAAAGTCAGAATATTACAAAGACAAGAAAATGTCACGTGTATGCCAGGATGCAGGAAAGATAAGTCCTTAGGTCAGTTCAGAAGCTGAACAAAAATGAAACAGAAACCGAGACACTTACACACACACATTCCAACACCCCCACTCATCTCAGTGTCCAACAGCGTGGCATCAGTCGTGAAAGGACGGAAGCTTTAAGCTCAGCCACAGAAACAGATGACAAACTGAAAAGTCTGGCTTTAAAACAGGGACTCTATTACTCTACTTCTCCAACAGTAGTAACACAAAAAATCCTTTATTTCCTCTGCCATAACTTCCTTTATATTATTACAATACAATAAATGTCCAGCATGATTAAAACAAACACCAGAGCTAAGCTGGAACCACAGCGGAATAAAATGCTTAGGTTATTATTTGGCTTCTAATGAAAAAAAAAAAAAGAAAATCAGCCCGGTTCTGTCCTGTCCTTTTTCAGTCATACTTAGAATGTGAACATGCTGTTGTAGCTCACTGTGCTACTTAAATAGTGGCTTAACAAGTGACTCAGTGCATTCTAACTTCACTCCGGTTTAAATAAAAATGAGTTTATTTATTGTGTGATGGCATGGGTGGCAAGGGCAGCATACCTATGTGTAGTTTTACTATACCCCTGTAGCAAAAACATGCAAAAATGGTTAAAAAAAAATTAGGGAGATAATCCACACATTTTGGTTATTATAAAATAAAATAAAAAACACAAATAAGTCTACTCTCACTCCGATCTTTAATTTTATAAAAGTCTGTAAAACATTGTGCAAAACTTTAGCGAAAATTTGGTGAGGCTTTGTTGACTTCCTAAATAATGATAATATTAATACACACCTATAATTATACCATGAGATCTCATCTTTGTCTCAAAACTATAATCGTATCTAAAGGTGGTGAATAATATTAAAACCTGTACACCAGTCATCAAAAGTGGGCAGCATTCATTCACTTTAGAAACACATTAAATAGCAACAACACTACTCTGAATATAATTAAAAGTTTCAGTGTTTTGTACTTTCACGATCAGTGCCAAAAGGGAACTATGGAGCACTGATGAAGCAGAAATGATCGATAAACCACATCAGCTGGATTTGGCTTTCATGTCGGCACCAGAACATATCAGCTCTTGCATGATCTTCATCTTCAGCTTCATACGTGCCTTTACCATGACCAATCCTTTACAAAAGAGCTGGGAAACCGGTCAGTGTTAAAGATTAAAGTGTCACTGCAACTGGGAAGCTGGTTAAAATGATTTGTGCTAAATGCCTTCAAAGTACGTTAGCGTACCTGCCTGCTGATATATTTATTTTCCCAGAACTCCTACTGCACAACATACTTATTCTGTGCTTCTGTAGATATGGCCGGACCATTGCCATATTACTCCTAATTTTCCCCACCCTTGAAGAGATCAGACAGATAATGAGGGTTCAGAAATAAATTGATTATTAAATGTTTAAACAGTATCTTGTTATTGAATTAAAAAATAATCTAAAATCAGCAGGACGACACAATATTGAGAGAAAATAACAAAACATTTACAGCTTCCTTTTCCACCAGAATGGAGTGGTACACCATTTTGTGTCTGTGTACATGCATGGTAAAACTGTCTTAATGGTTTCCCAACAAAGACGATAACAAGCAGAAAATGTAGAACTGTCTTCTGCGCTGGATACTTTACAATCCGAACAGTATAGAGCAGAGAAGGAAAATGGTATAGAGAAATATCAAGCTAAAGCCCAAGCGCTTGTCTAACTTCCAGTGGTTCAGATGTACACTCAACACCTGAGAGACAGAAAGAGACACAGATAGAGAGCGATGGAGAGAAAGAGAGAGATTTCAATAATCCAGTACTTATCCTACTATTAATAACTTTGGTATCTACTCCAAAGCGTGTTTTGAACATTTTATTTTTCTTTTAAAAAATATGTGCTGAATACCTAATTTAAAGACAAATTATGGTAATGCTCTGAAAAGCATTCCTAAATACATTCCTCCAACCAACCCATCTGGGAATAAATGCATTTAGTCTGTGATTGGTCTGTGACAGAATTAAATAATGTGCTGTTTTTGTTTTTGGACACATGGAATTCATGTCTTGTGAATTCCATGTGTAAACCAAAAGTATTTTATGAAATTATTCTTTGCTTTTAAACAGTTTTCATTTACAGTCATGATGCGGCACTTGCTATCTGGGAACGACAGTACTTACTGTGAGAAAGACAGAAGCAAGCAGCAGGATGACGGAATACACCAACCCTTTGTTGTTGATGCAGACCTGCAAGAGGCAGACACCAGTAAACCAAGACCGCATACATAACATCAAAGAAATTAGATATAGATTCACATTAACTATACAGCAAAGCATGTAATTTTGGTTGGATAAACAGAATGTGCAGAGAGAGAGAGAGAGAGAGAGAGAGAACCCACTGTTGAGTTGAAGTTGACCACTAGAGTGCGCAGAGTCCAGGGGAAGCCCAGCCCCAGAAGGATGTCAAAGATATTGCTGCCGATGGTGTTGGACACAGCCATGTCCCCCATTCCTGAGCGGGGAGAGATGAAGGATGACAGGAGGAAACACAGAGAAAAAGAGACATAGACAGGTTAATCAATGAAGGACAAAGACAGAGTTCACGTAAGAGAAAGGATGTGCTGTGTCCAGCTGAATCTGTAGCGTTTGATGGGGTAGACATGCTACTGTATGGATTCAAACCCTGACTATACCACCGACAACTGTGGTTTGGATAAACAAACAGAGGTTCCTCTTGTTAAATAGGCATCAGCAGCCTGCCTGGATCAGCTTTGCATAAAGTGTAGTCTTGCAACTAGAGGTTAGCTCATCTAACTACACGGTAAAACAAGCACGGATTAGCAGTACATGCTTTGGTTGATAGATGTCTATTTGTCTACTAAACGGCCATTACAACAATTGAATGGACAAGCAAATATGACATGGCATTAAAAATGAGAATTTAAATAAAAATTAGGGAATCGCAATTTGTTTTAAAAAATGAAAGGGAAAAGAAGGAGAGTAAGCCAGTGATAGAGAGAGAAAGACCTCAGGCACCTTGCCGGGCAACGATGAGACTGGCCATGCAGTCAGGGACACTGGTGCCCGCTGCCAGGAAGGTGATGCCCATGATGTAGGCGGGGATGTCAAGAGTGTCACTGACTATGGTGACCTGGTGGGAACAGAGGGAAGCATTAATGAATGAGAAATCCTTCCTTCATCTACATACTGCTCCTAACATTTATATTCTCTAATACGCTACAGACAAGCTAACATTAATTCTAACACAGGCACTTTCAGTGCCATCGGCAGTTTATTTGTTAAAGAACTTTTGAAAGTAGCTGCAGAAATGGTCTTTGTTGGTCCAAAGTTTTTTTGAACCACTACTCAGGATGAGAAAGTTACAACACCCACAACATCACAAATAGCCTGATAATGAATCTGTTTCAGAACTCCTTCGTCTCTGGAGCGACAATGAGCTAATATTAACCTTTCACTCTATTAAACAACTGGTTTCAGGTGGTTATCCCCAATGCCCTTCAGAAAACATGAAAATATTTGCACTTCTGAGTTGTCACATTAGCATGAAAACGGTATAAGTGGAGTGGCCTGGTATGACTACAGCGATGCAGAAAACATATCACAATAAACATAACAAATAAATAAAAATCCCCCTGAATCTTAAAAATTGTATAATTTGTGATTAGCCAAGTGTCAAGTTGAACTGTAGAGCCACACATTCTGAATTCTCTTTGTGAGAGTAATACTGTAAGTGCTAGAAAGAACAGAAAATCTCACACAAAGAAATCTGCATCTCCTGTACAGAGTCAGCTCACCAGCCATTGGACTCTCTTACCATCCACACCATGAGGTAGGAGAAGAAGGCGGTCCACAGTGTGGAGGCCACGAACGTGACCATGAACCAGCGGTGCCAACGCGGCAGCACACAGTTGGGCACAGTGCAGTACAGCAGTAAGGACAGCGGCCAGGACACCAGCCACCTCACCCGAGTGCAGCCGCCCCCTGGTACACAAACGGCACAGTGTTTGAGGGACAGCATGTATACTGTCACACACAGCACTTTCAAATATAGCACCATATGCCAGCTGATAGGGTACATGTCAAAAGACACATTGCTCCTCCATTCCATTCTTCTTCTTTCCTGGGGCAGAAAGTTATATTTAGTAAGTGATGTCATGGAAATGTGCTGTTAAGCAACCTGGAGGCCCAGATGTATCACTCTGCCCCTCTCAACAGCATATTACACAGCTCTTCATTTTTACTTTTGCACTTTACCTGCTAGTAATACCTCAACTGTAACCTGCTCAACCCCTTAGCTTATTTCTGTGATGGATCCCTTATTACATTCCTGTTAGTTCCATTCTACCTCTACTTCACCTCTACCTCTACACCAGGCCGGGCCAACAGAGGATAGGCTCCCCTCCATAGCTGGGTTCCTCCTGAGATTTCTTCCCATCGGGGAGTATTTTCTCACCACCATTTTTTTATTCCCACTGGTGAGTTTTTACCTCACTGCTTGCTTTTAGGCAGTTCGGGCCTGATTTTTTCCCCCAATTGTCCTGTTACTCTGTAAGGCGTCTTTGTGAGGGTTCTCTGCAATAAGCGCAACAGAAATAAAACTGATTTGATCTCATTTAACAGCAAACCCCAGTGACTACCTTCGACTCAGGTTGGTACCATTGGAAAGCCTGTGCATATTGGCTGGCTGGTAGAGAAAACACCAGCACACACGGTCCAAATGAATGAAAAAGCATAGAATGATGTCGTTCTGGGTCGAGCTACGGGAATGGTATGGATGAGGTGGAATTGGAGAAGGATGAAGCTGAACTCATCCTTCAGCTTCATCCTAGAGACACTCAGGCTGCGGTATCAAGGGGAGCTTCAGATGAGCAGATTTCAGGTGAAGCCAAATGCGTAAAGGATGAAGACTCTGGATGAGGTAGACTGGCTGACAGAGTATGTGGAATAATGTCTTGTTTTCGTAAGGCATAACAATATTTTTTTCCTGAGCTATGAAAATGTCAGACTTTGAAATCACAGAAAACGTTTACATACTGTACAACACAAGAGAAACGTATACAGTAAAGTATCTAGGTATCTTTAAAATTACACAGCACAGCACTCTTGGCAGGGTGATACTAAACAAGACACATGGGTGCCACGCACACTATTCTACACTAGTTAGCAGACACTAATACCTGCTATCATACAGACAAACCACAAAAACACATATGAAGTATAGCTATAAATGCTTAATACATTACTCTTTGTTGGTTCCAAGGTTTTTAACCACTATTCCGGATGCTCATAGGTTATTAGATAAGTTGATGGTAAACATCAATAAATGTAAAACATGAATATGTTATTTAAGAAGCTGCCAGGGTGGGCAGAATGAAAAACTGCCAGAGAATTACAGCTTCATTCTGCAGTTTGCAGATTGCAGATACCCTAACACATAGATCTCCAGGAGCCAGGCTGGTTACCAATCTTCCTGTTGGTTTTCACTCCCACCCTAAGAAAGCATGCATCATTCAATAGCTATAGATTTAATTGAGCTGCTAATTAGCAGAATCAAGTATGCCAAATTTGGGTTGAAATGAAAACCTAAAGAATGGTAGATCTCCGGGAACAAGTTTGGTTGCCACTGCCCTAACAGGAGAACCCAGACACCCGCACCACTGCATTCAGTGTTCCATGCTCACTTGGCATTTTCAGGGGCCTGAATATGTCTTCATCATCATCTTCCTCTTCCTTAGGACAGGCACTCTCCACATTTGATTCCCCCTTTGCCCCCTCAGTCTCATCGGCCTCCCCCCTCCCCGCCTCCTCCAGTGACAGCATCTCATTCTCAGGGCTGCATCCATTCTCTATAACCAGGGAGTCGTCCACCCTAAACCCGGATCCGCTGGGTTTCACCGGGGACTCCCCCGCCCCCCCGTCACTGTCACTGCTTCCCCCGGGGCTGCGGATGAGCCGCTGTCTCTGAGGAGCGAGGAGAGAGAGAGAGAGAGAGAGAGAGAGAGGTGGGGAGAGAGAGAGAGAGAGAGAGAAAGGGGGAGAGAGAGAGAGAGAGAGAGAGAGAGAGAGAGAGGGGAGGCGATTCAGAGCTCTTTTCACTTTTAACACTGTACCCACAGTATACATGCTAAAACATCCTTTGAACATACTTTTAAAATAAATTCAGTGAGAAAGTGAAAGCGAGAGCAGGAGAGAGACTTCAGCTTGAGGAACAGCCCAAGGAACCATCATAGCAAAACCAACACAGCAGACAACACTGCATTACTGAACACATTGTGCAAGCATAAAAAACAGAATATATTACATTGCATTTAAATATAATACACAGTGACCTCCATATTGTTTGGGACAAAGACATTTTCGGCTCTGTATATCTGTTCAATTTGTTCCACACATTATGGAGCTCATTGTACATCTTTCACCGTAATATTTTGTAACAAAAAACAAAAAAACAAAAAGTCCAGTCTGGCAACCTCCTCTCCACCTCTCTCACAGAATCCAGTACCTCATTGATTAGCATGCGGCCGGCCATGGTGAGGCGGGTTCGAGGGGAGAAGTGGGGAGTGATCATGATCCGCAGACCAGCCTCAGAGAAGGACAGCTGGTGAGGGTGGAGGCTCATGAGCTCATCCACCATCATCACAGGAGACTCCTGCCCACCACACTGACCTACAGGGGGCGCCATGCATCATCAATTAGCAGTTACACAGAGAGTCAAACAGACAAAACGGACAGAGAGCACTGTCACAAGACAGAACTTTATTTTTCTTTATGTCATTATGCCAGTTGTAATGTTTAACATGTTACAATCATGTATTGCACCAAATTTAGCAATGCAACAATACAGCACAATAGGGTGAGTACACACAGGGCAACAGATATATAAGCATCAACACAGAGAGACAACAGTCAGCCTGCATACAGACATAAAACCACATCACAATATGTGGACATCTGGACATAAAACAGTGGTGATGACACTGTAATACAGACCCTTCCTGAGGAGGACATCCGAAGTGTCACAGTTCTCCCCCCCCTCTGCCAGCTCTCTGTCTGGGAGGCGGCTGGTTCTGACACAGCACTGCTCAGGATGCCCACAGTGGCGCTCCACAAACTTCCAGATCGGGAGGTTAAACCTGGGATGTCCCAAACACACAAGTGTCCACTTCCATTTTATATGCGAGAAATATTTTATTCCTTTGTATGTTGATAAAGAGGCAGGAAGTTTCAAAATCAGTGTTTCACACGTTTAATGCAATTAAAAATAACGAATCATATTTGCCATAATATGTCAACTCACAATAATAACCTAATAAATGTATGATTATGTCATTCATAAATTTATTATAATACTTGTAACAGAGGAGGAATGAAACAGCAGAATTAGTGGGAATTAGATGAAACAAGCTACAAATAATGTTTTTCCGTTTGCTGTAATCAAAAAAAACAAATTTTTCCACCCAGGCTAATAATTTTTTAAAACCCTAGGAGAGATTTCTGTTCTACTTTACTCATGTTGAGAGCGCTAATTAGAGCGTGACATCTCGTTTCCACTTCTCATTCAATTCAAGCGCTTTCTCTTTGAATCTCACAAATGCTACCACCGGCTGTGTAAATATTATGATCAATAAACAACTCAAATGACAGACACCGAAAGACAATTGGCTCAAAGAAACAGGAGCAATTATTTTGTTGCGGTTCAAGTCTGGGTCGTTGTAATCTTAATAAAATACCTTGTTTGGCTCTTTTTTCTGTGTAAGAGACGCAGAATCCCGCGTAATGTGACCACTGAGATATTGTGCTTAATTCCAAAGGATCTGGGGAGTGTTTCAAATTTTACAAGCATCTAAAGATTTTTTAAAAGAGTATTTAAAATGTGTATTTGACCCAGATCTGGTCAGACCAGCAGTGCATGACATCAGCAGAGTATTGTGGTACCACAATACAGAAGAGCACAAGATTCCTGGATTCCTGCTACGCATGTCAGGTTCAGTGTAGTAAGCGCAGTCCGTGAACAGCACATATACAGTAAACCCCATGACATAATGATCTGCTCAAGGTGAATAATGGCTGTTGAGTAGGATGACTGGGACACCTGGGGAAGTGTGTGGCTCCCTCATACCAGCAGCTGTGAGACACTCACTTCATTATGAGGATGTACACTCCGTACATGGTAACCAGAAAAACAGACTCCCACCTGCAGTGGAATAAACTGCAATTAGAATGAGACTGATATTTTATGTAATTCACATGCACCTGCCAGAGTTCTATGACACCTGTAGCTCACATATGGAAAAATGTCAAGAAAAATTACATTTTCTGGATTTCAATTTTAAGACTGGAAATCACAAAGTGTGCCAGGCGGGTGCAAAGAGAATCAGCCCAGCTCTTTGTAGACAACAGGAACAGGCTCTTGCTATTTCTTGCCTATACTTTTTCTGCTTTGATAACAGATGTTAGTAATGGTGACCAAATTTCATGCAGTCATTTGGAACAGCACTCACCAGACAACTCTTTCATCATAGATGACCTATAGAAGCAAACAAAAAATAATATTACTTCCTTCTCTGTCTCAGATGAAAGCACGCAAGAAAGATAACTAAAAAAAGACATTGAGGAGATTTAAACAGTTCTATTATTATTATTGCATGATCATTATCTTCGTTATACTTTGACTTTGTCTGGATATATTCTCTACAATTACAAAAGAAATTCTGATTATTTGGGCCTTACATCTTTTGACTGGGCTTTAGTTAAAGCCTGTAATTAGTTGAAATCTACGACATCTTTAGTTACTCTAAAACACGCGTCTAGGGAATCATCTGCAGTCGAGCGTTCAGATTGCACATAATTTGGTGCTAAGCAAAAAAGAATGGCACAGTATTTAATTGAATAAAAAACAGAAGAAGCAATGCCAACTAAAGGCCTTTCATTGAAAAAGCACATGCAGAAACATGTTTTCACTGTACAAAGTACAGTATATTTATCATAAATTATATTTTATTATTACAATACATAATTTTAAATCAACAAGTTTTCACAATATAACAACAATCCAGCTACTCAAATAATGACACTCAAGGTCAATTTCAATGTATAATGCACTGCCCTTTTTCACTGTGACACATGCTCCATTGCAAACAATCTGTTATTATATATGTTTTGCCCTCTACATTATTGATATTTCATACCGTGAATACTTTTGAACATGTTTAATTCTGAGTATTACAGTTATATTATTGGTTACCATATAAAATATATACATACATACTACTACCTTATGTTTACTAATATTTATGAACAAAATTGCTATCTATATTTTAATAACCTTTACAATACTGCATGGTTTTTTTTAGTATTTGTTACATTACTAATCAAGATACCAATAGCAGTGGAATAAAATGTGCTCATGGACAGGCATGATCAAATGTAATCTTCACACTCACCACGATTAAGGCAAGCACAGAGAAGATGTAGAAGAGAGAATCCCGGAAAAGAGGCCACCAGGTCAAAGAGATAGTCTACAGAGGCAGAGGGGAGTCACACTGCTGACAAGCAAAGACTGTAATGCAGGGTAATGGATGTCGGGGGTTTGTGCACTGCACTTGAAGTGTAAGTAAGGAATTTCAATAGCAAGAAAATCACATACAATTACATTTCTTTTCATTGCAGTTTAAACACCGCACAAGCTCATTGCACAGTGTTGCTTCCAGGGTGTGTGACAAAGACTTTTCATGTTTTAAAATACACTGCGCTCTGGCCTTGGGTAAGCTTTATATTAATGTGTACGGCAGTTAGGCAGTCTTTCGTCACAGATTCATAGCAGCTTCATAACGAGAGAGATAGCATAACTATATAAATGCATTTGCCACTTAATGTGACGTCAAACGTAAATCTACATTTGAAACTTACACTCATGGTCGTCATGAACACAGCCCAAAAGAGGGGAGGCAGAATACCTGTCTTGCAAAGATTCCACACACCCCGATGATGACCAGGATGTTGAAGACTGCAGAGCCCACGATGGTGCCCACGCCCACATCTCCCTGAGTGATGAACACGGCTGAACACAGAGAGACAGGTAAGTTAATGCCATTACCTCCCACATATGCATGCCCTATTTTGCAGTACTTAAATTATATACATAAACCCTGTGTTACTGTCTCATTTCTGCATTTAGATGAAGTGCTATTAAATGTGTACATGTCAATGCATGTTCATACTCGTAAATGTGAACAAGTTGAGGACAGTGGCACACTGACCAATCAGAGAAGTGAAGAGCTCAGGGGCAGAGCTTCCAGCTGCCATGAAGGTTGCCCCTGCCACGTCCTCACTGAGGTGCAGGTTCTATGCAGGAAAACCAGAGAGACAGAGAGAGAGAGAGAGAGAGAGAGAGAAAGAGAGAGAAAGAGAAAACATGTAAATCTTCATTCTCATTCATTGAAAAGTCCTACTCGAACATTATGCAATTAAGTCCTGAATAGACTTAATTGAAGTGGAATTAACCAAACCCTGATAAGCTTCTAGGGGAAAGGCTCACAAAGCCCACATTGCAGTTTAAGAAAGAAAGAAATCTAAATCTTAAAATGTCATTCTCACCTCTGATATCTTCTCCAGGGAAGGGACAAAGTAATCATCGCAGACTATAGCAAGACCGTAGAACATGTAGATGGCCTGTTGAGATTTTGGGGGAAGTGTGAAAGAGGGAAGAAAGTACATTTGAAATAAACAACACTACTTTGGTCTGTAACTGAATAAATGAAAAATGGTCAAATTAAAACTGATTGATCATAAGGTTACGAGATGATGAGGAAGGATGCTGAACTTATATACCTGGGGCCTCATTTATAAAAATGTTCTTGGATTTAAATTTAGACATAATAATAAAATAATTTTCCAAGTTGGTTTAAAGTAGCTGCGTCTTCGCACCTGTGATATATAAATCTCAAATGAACTTCAATTTTCACCCATCTGAACGTGCTTTACAATTACTCGGTCTAGTAAATGCAGTAAATAACAGGCATTTTCCTCAAAACAAGGTTGCATTTAAGCATTTGTTTTTGCACTTTGCATCCCTGAACTTGTTTATAAATTAAATATTACTCTTAAAGCGTGAACACAGCCCACTTCATGCAGTACCTCCACATAACCAGCAGGTAATTAACTCACATCTAGTATAAGCTGCACGTAGAGATCTCAGTGCCAACAAGAAATTTATCAGTGGCTACTTTGTCATGGTTTTCTGCATAAGCTACTATTGAAGACACAGTTTGATCAAAAGACCATTTCATAAACGAGGCCCCTGCACTGTGGATAATCGACAGGGCTGTGATGCGTATTTACGGAATGAAACGCGTACAACAGCACACGTGTGTGACACGGCTTGAAAGCGTGTGGCTGTGAGGGGCCGGGAGACCGCGCCTGAGACAGGCGGTAACGTGGACGCACTAATTATACACCGAGACCGGAGAAGTAAGACTGGGGACTCTCACACAGAGCACATGCAGCAGCACCGCCCCGTGCTTCCGTTGCTCCTTGGTGAAGATGTCCTCCGGGAACTCCTCGATCGCTGGGGGGAGGAGAGGACAAACAATGGGCTCTGGGGCGGAACATCCAGCTAAAACCAAAAACCGCGCGACAGCAGCTGGCTGTCACAGCACTGCAACGGCTGGATAAGCCACGCCCACTGCATTACTTCCCAGTGAGCGTGCACTTCTCCCCATTAACGGTCACCCAGCACGCCGTGCTCCCCTGTGCATTTGTAGAGCAGAGAGTCGGCCGCGAGCCTTTACAGCATAATAGCAGGTCAATACAAAGTGCTGCTTTTTCATCGGGAGCCAACGGCTGTTCTGTATCACACTTGATCTGCTCTCCATAATTGACAAACATACAGCAGACGAAAAATTAGCTACGTGCCTTTTTTGAGGAGGGCTGTTAAACAGTCCTACAAATCGCTATCAGTTATCAGAGCTACCACAGTCAAGCTCAGGGACACCTCACAGAACAAAAGTGAGAATTCTGAGCTCCATATACGCATCCTAGGGTTTCCCAGCACAACTCAGCACTGTCCAAACCAATGCGGTGCCTACCCCTAAACAGCATAAAACAACACTGAGGAACAGGAGCGAGGTTAGCTTATGAAAAGTTACCTCTGCCATAGCTGTTGCCATGGAGACCTCCTCCACAGGGGTTGGCAACTAGTTTGTTGACGGGCAACAGCAGGGAGCCAATGGCAAATACCAAGATACTGAGAAATGAGGCGAGTCCTCTCCATGGACTTAATATGTGAAATATGTGAAAAATGCATGCATGTGTTGAGGAGTTTTCTAATAATGTGTATGTTTTCCTTGGAATTCACAATAACGGTCAGCCAAGATCTTGCACTGGCATTACTATTTACTATTCTATGATGGTTTACTCTGGAGTTCAGAACTGCTCATTAAACTGGCCAAGCCCCAATTGAGAAAGCCAGATGACATAACCCAAGCACTGTGTCTCTGAGACCACATTACCTGATACTCAACATCAGCAGTATAAGCTGTGATGACTCAAATGCTACTAACAAAAGACTTGGCCACTGGTGGCTGTCCTCACAGACCCAGCCTTGTTAATCTAATCTGGTGGGACTGGCTTTATCATGTCTTTTTCCCTACAATAAAGAGCCTATTACAGTACTGCAACATCCTGTGCTTCTCAATACAGTGCCCTGATGAAGTTATCTGTTAGTTAATAGTTGTGTGTTCTTTGGAATGTTCTTTGGGGGGAATTTACGTATTTTTTATTTTACCTGTGGTACACACTAAAACAGGTATCTATCTTCACTTTCAGACTTCTCGTGTTTGAGTGTTTTCTGACAATACTCAAACTTTATTAAATAATTGTTCTTTAATAAACCAAAGGTACACAGTAAGTTCTGTACAAATGGCAACAGTTATCTCAATGCACAGTGCTAATTTCCATTAGGCAAGTCGCAGCATTGGTAATAAACAGTCACGTCACATTAAAACATAAAAACTCAATCTGTCCCCTACACTGTTTCCTCACATAATATTAACGACTGGTCAACAACTGGTGTAGAAAGCTGGCAGTATCCAGAAAAAACAATGATCATGAGGCAATAGCTCCTTGGGACTGTTTGGATTATTACGAAAACATAGCTCCCTCTCGTCCCTCCTCAGGCTGTATGGGCTATCTGTTGTAAACCCACCCTAAGAAAGCTGAAGGCAGGACTGAGAAATTGTCGGCATGTAACAGCGTTGTACAAGTTTTTGTAATAAAGCAATAATGTGGAAGATAACACAGCCCCCACCAGAGGATTTCACTCTGAACTTTGGAATTGACTCTCCAGGGCAACGGCTAATGAAAAGGGGTGTGCAACAAAAAAGGACACCATTGAACTCCACATATCTACCCATTCCTCCCTCCCCCGGGGACCAGAGAAGCAGTTCCCCAAATCACATGTTCAGAATAGACAAATACAAAACTAAAGCCCTTTGCTTGTAACAATCAAATGTTATTTTGCTTTATCTGCTAACTATAGCAGTTAGCAGTAACCTTTATGGTTAGTTGAATTCCATGGATTTTTTCTGTTTGGTCATTGCAACAATAAAAAAAGAATCCCCTTCCTACATTACAAACACGAGGCTGTCTGCTTCTGTACACATTACAGAAACTGAGAGTTGAGTCACACTCTTCGGTACAGTCAAATCTCCTGACAAGCAATGGTTAAAACCTTCTTTTTGAACTCAGAAAGCAATACATTTGGGAACAAGACAGATGCACAGAAGGACAATTGTGCTAATTTGTCACACAGTATATTCATGTGACAATCACCAACAACTATATTAGTAAATTGATAATACCGTACTGGTTGTGGGAGTGCAAACATATTTTATTCACACCCTTCCATCTTATTTTAACTGACATACTGTGTAAAGGCCTTTATGGCAACTGTAATGAATTGCTCCCTTGACAAACCAAGGGAAATATTCTTTGACAATTTGCCAGACTTTCGTTCTCACTACTCTCCTCAAAATACTAAAATAATCTCTGTGGAAAATTAACTCAATGGACAGGCCGTCTTCTTTGCTAAAGCAAATAAATATCCTTTAAAATGTTTGTGACATAATTATTGATACTCCTGTAAGACCTGATTTTTTTTCCTTCTCTGCACAGTCCCCAGTGACTGAAAATATAGATTTCTCCAAGTTTGAAATGAAGCATTCAGTTGCTAAGCAATGTGGGCCTCAAAGGGTACTTGATTGTGGCTAGACATGGCTGCCTGAGCCCTTTAAAGGAATAGAGAGATGGAATTAGTGTGTGTGTGTGTGTGTGTGTGTGTGAGAGAGAGAGAGAGAGAGAGAGAGACAGCAGTCCACCCTTTTGAACAGATTCCCAGAAGCTAGGATGAAAGGAACATCTCACCCTAAAATCAGGATACGGGTAATAATTTGCACTATTTATGAATAATTATTATTGTTGCATAGTGCCACTGTAATACTATTAAGTGTTTCCTTTTATAAAAGGAAAAAGGAATCCAAATGTATAAGAAATTAAACATACAACTAAGAGTATTCTTTCTTGTTCAAAAAAGGTGACAGTTAATTGTAGCTGCTCAAATTGAATGAAGAGTAGGATTTCAATGATATTTCCACTATCTGTTCTATAAGTTTACATATATTGTTTTACATATATGTTGTTTACATTGTACATAAATACACACAACCCACACACACACATTCCCATGTCCTTCACTACACATGCTGTTATTTCCTGTTAGGGATACAGGGATTCAGAAACCAGATATAAGATGTTTTCCAGTACTGTGGAGTGCTCTAGATCACTGATTTTGTTTAATGCTGTTTTTCTATGTATAATAGCTGATGCGCTGTGGTGTCCTCTACTTCCATATTATTTCAAATGTTTGGAGACTATTACATTTGGATAACAGTTTTGGCCAAATGCCACATACATGTAAAAATGCCTGCATAAATATATAGACATGAACATTTATGAAATAAATACAGGTTGCTCTGCAAGGCATCCAATGGTTAATGGTTAGGAGACATTTCGGTAGTTCATCCTTTGAGGTTTGTGGTAGGTGCTGCTTACGTGCATGGGGTGGTTTGTAAGTCTGGTTCTCTCCTCTCTCTTGCATCAGTCTGCGTGAGACCCAGGTGGAAGGTGGATCCTTGAGGGGATCTGTCTCTGTGTGGGGAGGGAAGAGAGGTGTGACAACTGACCCTTCAGTGTTTATGACCACAGTTACACATTTGAAATACATCATTATGCAGCAGAATTCCATATCATAGCCTTTATTTAAGCTAAAAGTGTGCGTGTGAATATTCATATATTCATTTTGAAGTGCAGCGTATTACTTTCTATAACACTTCATTCTACTGTTCAATTTCCAGTTAAAATTTTAGATGCCATTTAGATACCAGTTGTATACATAAATGAAAAGCAGCTCTTCCCAAAGCCTGCTTTATTTTATGTCTCAATCTTACATTGAGGTCATCATTTCACAGGGTGATAAAATGAGGTGAACACTGTAATTCCACAAAAGAGTCCTGCTTTGGTGGCCCTTCCTAGGCACATAAAAGGCACTCATTCTGCATCACAATTAGTCACTGCATTTCACAACTGATGCACAGTCACCTTATCTTACATTCTCCTCGGTGAATCATGGCATTATATTGTTGGGGTTCTACAGCGCTATTCTATATAAGGCAATGCCAGTGTGTGCCTATTGCAAATCATTCGGTGTTCCCTCAAACAGCTGCTGTTCTGCCTGCTGCCACACACCGAGACCAATGTCTGAGGTGCACAGCGGGTTCATCTGGAGCCTCTGAATGCAGGGGCAGGCTGCCCAACTTCTCCACTGCTGTTATCTCAGACATCGATATCAGTTCATCAATCAGTCTTCCTCTCGGCTGAGAATCTAGTTAAGAGATAAAAATGCTTAGATGAATATAAATGAGAGATGGTGGAACTATATTCCCCTCACAAAAAATCTGTGCTGTTTGCTGTAGTAATAACAGACTCATAAACAACACCATGAAAAGTTCCAAGAAGTGGGATATCGGCCAAGATGTGAGCATGTTGTTTTTCCACGTAACCAAACAAAAATCCATTTGATATATTTAGATGACTGCAGCTCTTAAAATGGGCATGTATTAGGCATGGATATGGATGGAACTGCATAATAAAACACCATTTTACACACTGCATGTGACAGTATTGTCACATTTCATCACAGCTGAACACAACGAACATAAGATATTATCCCGGAGAGGGAAGGGCGACTACGATGATGAAGACTCGAGAAAAAGAGAAAGTAAAGGAAATAATGCAATTAAAAGGATAATGTAAGGATAATAAATAATGAAAAATGAATGACCAGATGGGACAAAAAATGAACTGAAGTTAAAAGCAAGTTAGATGGAAAGAACAGATTTAAAGTCAATCGGGAAAATATATCATGAAGGCAGAAAGAGAAAGCATAAAATCTTTCAACCTCTGACTCGGCTAAAAGTACGCCGTCAGGCCACATCCAAATACAATAGCTGAGAGCTGTGGGTGGGAGGCAAAGGTTTCCTAGATTTTCCACAAAAAAAGATTAATGTACTGTATAGCCACATTGGGCTGCAGTAGTTTAAGATGCAGTTAGGGAGGAGTTTCCCTGTATGAAATTCCTCTAAATGTATATGACTAATGCCAAAGACAAGGAATCAATATGGATGCTCCTAAAAGTGGCAAAAATACATCTGTAACAGCAATGTGAAGACGACGATAAACAGATGAGAGAGGAGCTGTGCAGATACTGAGTTCTCAAGGGGAGGGGGTTGCACTATGGGATATTTCTGTGGCTGTATTATGCACAGACTCTTTTTACACCCACGCACCACATTAAAACACACCCCCTTTTACTCAACACGGCACTACTGAAAAAGCTGAAACTCATTCTCATACTAGTAGACTAATGCTCATGTCTCACTTCCACTCTGGCATTTTCCTCTTTGTCGCACAACATAATGCGTGTGAGGGCGTAAGCTGATTATCTGTTGTTTCACTGTTAAGGTTCTTAATCAGCGTCTAATTCAACAGAACCAATAATAAAACCTGCTGGGCTTCAGGAAGCACTGCCTTTGGTCTCGGGCAACAGAAGGATCTTGAGCAATACTTACAAATACCTTCTGTGGCCTTTGCTCCAATTTTCACATACAATGAAAATTATGCTGTTCCACAAGCATTAAACAATAGGGGAGCGCCCCCACTTCAGCAATCAGGAGCACTGCTACTCAATATGCACCTGACCCTCACATTAAAATATAGCATATGCGTTTTTTACTGAGACTTTCACTTGACACTACTGGTGTTCCGCTTTGACCTGCCTTGTCAAGCGCTTTCTGTTCTCAAATCTTTCAAACACAAATTAAATCTTGAGTGTGCAGGTGAGCACTCCATCACGACAGACAGCACATTATTGATGACTGACGAGAATAATTATGAAGAAAGGTAAACTGGTTTAATACTCTCTGAAAGAGTAGTTCTCTTGTTTAAATAAATGTTTTAACTAACTTATTGTCTATATAACTGTTGCTTCAATGTACCCATTACCTCATGTTAGAGATATTAAGTTAGCTTGTAATGGGTAATCACGTGAAATTTCTGAATGCATTGCAAGCTAAATAGGCAAGTAACATCTCCCAGCCTGCTAACTTAAACAAACAAATGTTCATTAGCTACCCAGCCGGGTAGATTATTTTGGTCAATGGTAATTTCTGATTTGATATTGGATATAATTAGCTGAAGGGGATAACTGATGAGAGAATTTCCTCCAAAGTTAAATGTTTTTGGTAATTCGTTGTTTCTTTAAATTTATAGAAAAAGTAGCAAATTTCATTTCATTTTGACCGAGAGATTGAGCTGTGTAGACTTTCATTGTAAGAAAATTGATAGTTAATATCTCGCAACTCACAGAAATGGATAAAATGAGGTCTCCTAAACTCAGAATTTGGCCCCCAGACCCCTGCTTTATGAGACTCCACACCAAAAAAAGGGAACACTGACACAGGAAATGAAAGCTGTATGTGATAATACACCAAGCACCACACTACAGAAGCAATTTGTTTGTAAGGAATATCAGCCTGGTTTATCAATAATTTTCCCCCTCTGACTTATAAACACACTCATAAACACCCCGTGATCATTTTTTACTTTTATAGAGAATAATTTTATGCCCAGAGGCGGATAATCCAGTTTCACAAAGTACAATTCCTCCTATTTTGTTCCAGTGGCCTGTATTTGCTAATTGGCACAATTCTTTAGCCAGTAGGTAGAACTAATTAGTGAAATCAGCTGGCTGAGTTCATGGGTGGAAGAAACACATGGGAGGACTTTTACTTTCCGGACTTTCCACCTTTGGCTCAGCATGAAACTTAAACTACTGTATATGAATTAATATTGGAAGGTTTGTACGTTGGTATTACTACTGTTTACTACCTACTGTAGAAACGCAATATGAACAGGCGCGATAAAGGGCTCGAGCATTTAAAACTCAGATGTGGTAGTGGGGATTATATTGATGGAAATATCGTGCAAAGCCCAACATGTTGCAGCATGCCAGAGACACTGTGAGATTCCACTCCCTGTAATGAAGGCCCCAGGGCATGATACCCATCCACCAACCCAATCTTCAAGCTGCTTGCTGGAAAGCAGAGGAGCAGTGGATTCCCCAGTGCAACCAACTGGACCCAGTCTTTAAAAAGTGACACCTTTCTGTGGCACCTAACCATGCATCACCATAATGGTAGTCTCGTCAGACAGAGAACATTGCTTGTTAGGCTTGAACTATCACAAATTAAAAGGACAGTTTCTAGAACATGAAATGGTTTTATGTCATGGTGTGAGACAAATCTCCCAGCGTGACTGGCATGGGGATCTGGGACGGGAGGCCGGCTGAAGAGGAGGTGGGGGGTGGGTACCGTAACACCAGTCACTCACCGCCTTCCTTAAAATTCAGTCGTAAGGACTCAACGCTTCAATACAGCATCTCGCGTAACCCCATTTAGATGAGGCTTAATTTACCAGCTGGACCAAAACATGTCCACACTTATTTGTGTCACAACAACAGCTGACAACAATGGATGTTTATTTCATTACACTTAGAGATCTACCTTTTATTGGGACAGGATTGATCTATCTTGGCTTTAAGGTAGCTGTCTGCTGTCGATTGTAGTGCTGTTGCACTTGCTGTTTTTATTGTACACTATGAGACCTGTACAGGATACAACAAGGGATGGCTACCAGGAATTAAACGGGTCTTTTCATGCAGGTTGTAATTAGGTTTGAAGGTACGAAGGTTGTTCCCCCAGAAGTTGTGTAATTTTCTATTATTTAGTAAAAGTGAAAAGAATTAGTGAAACTCTCTGCTTTTCCCCCTGAGATACAGATACATCAAGCGTTAGCCGACGATAGGATAAATAGCTACATTATAATATCATGTTTCATTTGGACCCACCTTCGTCTGCAGCTACGTGCACGGTGAATTATTGCATTATGATGCTTAGCATTTTGCAGCAAACGGTAAAGGAAGCATGGCTGCTTCTACTTGGCGAATTAAATGATGCAACAATATTTTGCGAGTAAAGCTTTCATTGTACTCACTCAATAATAAACCCTAAAATAACTGATTGCAAAATGTCATACAGCAGTATCTCACTTCGCACTTGCACAGTGCTAAGTGCTTTAGCAAAACCTGTTATCAGATTATCATTAATAAGCACCTCACCTGTCAAGCGAAACAGTTGTGTGAGAGCGAGGACAGCGAGCATTCCCATTCCACAGCAGCAAAGCCGCCGTCTTCTGCTCCTGAACACCGCCTTCATCCCGCTGTGCGTCCCACTCCCGTCAGAACATGTCTGTCACAGCGGCAGGAAACACGGTTCCCACTTCTTCACTGGCAAAGCCTATTCTGAAGCCTCATCGAAACCTATTTGTAAATCTAGACCTTCAGATACTGTATGGTTTCAAAGTCCAACATATTCGTCGCATATTTCATTCATCCTCGATACATGGAAGCGTAGGCTACATCAGGCACTCCATTCCTTTCAGTACGCCTAAACAATGGGGCGACTTGGAAAAAAAAGGCATGCAAGACCGCCCTTAGACGCAGGAATATAGGAACTGAAGAAGTTGGTGAGGGAGAAAAATATCCTCAGATACACTCGTACATCCGTCGATCCAGTCCGCGGTGATAGGGATATGTTATCTCAACCTCTGTCCCCACCTCCCTCCTCTTTAGTTTCCGAGTATCTCCTTTGTCGTGTGTTGAACGGCCCTTGGAGACTGTGCTACTAGGAGACGATAGACACGCGATTTAGCCTACTAGGAAAACACACTTATCCACTGTATTTTAATGCTAATTCCATTGCAGGTTGTTTTGACAATATGAGCAGAGAAGCTTCCTTTTTTTATCCGATTTGCTGAATGAGGGGAAAGTCAGGGGACTGAACATGCTGACAAAACAAATATGTACAGTATCAACAGTTTACGTGATTGCCTATGCGTTCATGCAGCCTAAAAATTACATTTAGTCAGTTACTCCTAGAGGGTAAATGCACGATTATCATATCATCTCTGAGTTTAACTAGGAAAAGTGAATGCATAGCCTGACATTCTCTTAGCTGGTGAGTTTCCTGCAGGCCTACATGTCATGGCATAAACAGATTTTAAAATAATATTGTATGATTACTATGATTGTTATAAACAGTGGATGGCACTGGAAGTCAAGTGACTAAGAGGTTTCTGACTTCATAATACCCACTTAAAGTAAAACAAACACATAGCTTACTTTCTCACATACTGTACATCTACAAGCGCGCGCGCACACACACACACAGATGTGCGCACACACAAAGCGCATGTTTAGAGAACATTATTGAGTAAGGCTTGTTATGCCGGCGAGCTATGTGTGAGGCACATTTTGTCCAAACCCATTGCAGATCTTGCAGAGAGCTCCAGACCCTTATAAAGACATGAACTCAGGATACTGTTGTCATTGTACTCTGTATAGGTGTCAGGACTTGAAAGATGAAGAGCTTTAGTGTCCGCGGTGTTTAGTCAAACTTTCCAGTTGACGTACTCCAGAGTAGTGCTTGTGTTGTGTTGTCTCGCTCTGGTATGTGCTGGGTCTCTCACGAATGACTCAATGGGAAAACGCATTTATCCTGATATTCTGTCAAGAAGCTCGGCTCATAATGTATCACATAAGCTTTCAAACATGCTATCTCAGTCTTGCGACAACTGTGTGCATTTGCATGCACATTTGAACTGCAATTGCAGTTATGAGCCACCCCCCCCCCCCCCTTCAGGTTAACAAATGGGATATCAGAATCTTAATCATGTCAGAAGATCCAGTGGGGTATTCACTGAATTTATGTGCAATGTGTTTGAAAAGACTGGTGGGACCTGCCCTTAGAGTTTTTGAAAGGGGCAGCCTCAAGGTAATGAATATTTCAATCAAAATTTCTCAAAATCAAAGAAATTTCACATGGAAGAAAGCCAATGCTAGAAAAAATGATGGAAATTGAGTATGTACGTACCCACAGTTTTGACATTGGGAAAACCTAACTGCACTTCATAAAATAAATATTGGAAGCAACCATGGAATTGTGAGATGTCACGCTGGATTAGATCCCACGAGCGAGAGACAGGCTGAGGAGTAACAGACAAACATCTCTACGTTAAAGAGAATAGGCAACTAAGCATGATGCCTTCATATATATTTATTGTAGCTTATGGATGAAGTACAGTAAAGAATAAACTTTGACAAATGAAACTTCCACTTAGGTTGAGAGAAGAAGCAGTTTAACACCTTTAAGTATTAAGAAAGGCAACCATTAAGGTCTGAAAAATATGTTCTTATGAATTAACTTACGCTTCAGAACAAATTTAACATGTAAAAACTGAGGAAACCTATTTTTTCCTCCTTATTGAAGCACAACACTAACCCCCGCTTCAAAAAACTGCAATATTCAATCAAACAAATGTGGTATACACTACATGTTCTGTAATCAAAACAAGACATCTTGATATATAAATACCCTTATGACCCTATCTGTCCCACCAATTTGCTTTATCTGATCTCAGCTCTAATCACGACCACCCTGCCAGTTCATCTCACTACCAGGCGAAAATATCTATGTAAGATGTAATGCAATAATGGACAAATGCATATATACAAATTTCTTACAGGTAAACTAATGTGTCTTAGGTAGATCTGTGATCTTCAAGCCATTGTAGATTACCTGCTCTAAATGTCTGAAGGAAAAGATTAATGTACATTCAAATATTTGGCTGTCATATAATGTTTCTTGTAGCCAGTCATTAAGTTTTACATGAAGCATTGAATTATTGAGCGACTGTTTTTATGCTGAAGGATACTTTTATTTGGCTAGAGGTAGACATGTACGTCAGATATTCCAATTGTCCATGAGAGAACTTGTTAGCTTGTGGAATGATACGAAGGTGTCCTAACTGAATAGGTGCTCTAGGTGTGTGATTGCTTTTTTCATCTTCATGCCTGGCATCAACGTTCATTTCAGGGGTGTTCCAGATTAAAGAATTCAGAGATATGGTATATAGGTTGTGGCATTATTTGCTTTCCCACCATGAAACTTATTAACACAATAAAGGCTTGGCTCCTTGCCATTTGCGTTGCTTTTTCTTTGTATTCATTTTTAACAAAAGGCTTTGTTTCAGTGACCAGGTATCCACACTTTCAGCAGTTAGGAGCCCACCTGATTTCACCAGTCACTCTATAATTTAATGATTTATATAACCTCTTTCTGTTGGAATAATTTGCATTAAAATTGAAAGCTTCAGTTGATTGGACTGATTAGCCGTCATGGGATGTGAGCAGGACTGTGCAGAGACCTTTTGAGGGGCAGGTGCTCAAAGTAAGAAAAACGAACCTAGAAAAACTACGCCCAGTTTTATGACACCCACTTAATGTACAGAATATATTTAATAAAATTGAATGAGTGAAAATGAATGACGGCAACATTCCCCCCCCCCCAGCCCCACCCCCCGCACATGCCTGGATTTGAGCATGTGACATTTATTCATGGCCATTTCTGACACATTGTGGCCTTGCCGTGGTAAATCATACCACAACAGACATTAAAAGTGCCTGATTTTAAAAGTTAACAGCTTGTTACAATTCAGGGCCAAGAAAAGGTATATATTTAAGAGAGTGTCAGGAGCATGCTGTTTTCTGGCAGCTATCCAGTTTGGGTTGTTGAGCAAGTCATAAATCCATTTAAGCATATACTGAAGTTTGAATTCAATACAGTGAAATAAATAAAGGTTCAGGCAGGAGAGGTTGCCAGATGATTTGTCTTTATGCAGTTCTGAGTTTGACTTGTGTGATTATGTATTCCGAGAAGAATTACGTGATGGAAAACAAGTTCTTTCAAAAGATGTAACTGGTGAAGTAAATAATCACAGAGCTGAGATAATCGATGTAGCATTTAATCAACAAGTGTTTTTCCAGAAGGACCCTCAGTGGGCATGCATGCCCACAACCTACCAATTCTTATTTCTTGCTGAATTTTGTGTTTTGATATCTGGCAACTCTACCAAGAATTTTATTTGAAGTATGTCTGATAATATTCAGTGGGGTGCGTGGAAGGTATTGTTTGCAAGTAAACTGTCAAAAATGTATTAACAAAGTACTTGCAACATAACAACGCCTAAACCAAGAATTACACATTTATTCTGAGGAACAAGAACGGTAAGTCCAGGACTTGCATTAGTTCTCCACAAACATTTATAGAAAATCATAACAAGCCAAATTAGGAAAAACACTATGCTCAGATGAACCAAGAGGACATTTGCCCCTCTCGATAAAGTGAAATGTGTACAATTTTCACAAACATTTTCACATTAGACAGCTTGAATCTTACAAAAGTTACACGGTAGGATATGGTAGTCGAGATGCCAAAAGTAATTGCAGAATTGTGAAAAGACAACAGAAAAGCTTCTAAGAGAATGGCAAAATAGAAAAATAGAAGAAAAAAACAAAACAGCTGCCCGGAGCCAAAGAACCAGGCAGAGCACCAGATCTGACTTAAAATCCCGAAAGTTGTCAAGCAACAAATGTTAACCCTACAGCAGTGGTTACCCTGCTGGAGATCATTTAAACTATTTGAACAGGTTGTTTCAAACACACATGGCAGCATTGAGCTAGATGAACATTATGGGCTGTGGTGAATTTTTGCAGTGGGGAGGTTTGCTTCCATGTAAATTACGTCAGCTAGACACAGCAAAAGGCAGCACAATGTTTTTAGACATAGCCAAGATACTTTATTGCTGAGAGTTGTTCAGTACACATATATGTATGCACAAACAGTCAAATGATTATCCACAGAAAACAAAGAAAAGCAACAGGGCGAACAACCTAACCCAGACAAAAGCAGCTCTTCATCTACTGGGATGAGTGCACAGGAATACAACTCTCAATGTTTAGTCACAGAGTACCTGATAGAAATTATATGCAAAGTTCAAGTCCTGTCACCTTGATGCAACCATTTGGGAATGGCTAAATTATACATCTAGCAAAGCTATGACGGTTTGTTCAACGAGATAATGGCCATGCGGTATAACCCCTTATCCTGCAGTTAATCATAGCACTGTTACTGTCCACACCCCGGAACGTATGGAAGTGTGATGATGACAAGATAAATAAACAAGAAAAAAGGGAAAAAATGAAATAACTGTAATTAGCACCACAGTTAAGACTGGCTACATCATCCCTTTATCCATGTGCGATACAGTTCCCTTTTTGGTTTCAGACCCAGCTAATGGACATCACAATCAGAGGTTTGCTGGGTGGTTGCCGCAACGTTCACAATGTTAGCAACACACTGCAATGTTTTCAGAGCATTACACATTGGCTAGGTTAGAATCATCCATCTTTGATGTCTACATTCCATAAGTCAGTGGATGAGAACTCTGCTTAAATGAATGAGCTTTCTTCTGTCTGCTTTAGCTGTTTTTAATGGGGAGCCAGCAGCGTTGGTGAATGTGCACTATGGCCACTGTCTTTCTACAGAGTAAAAACAGGGGAGGAAAATGCAACACGCAACCTGCACATGGCTGTAAGGACTATCTCCAAATACTGTAATAAGGAAAACACACATTCTACAGTAAACACAACCGAACAATCTATGTCTGGATTACAACTTTATCCCTGCACAGTTTATGTTTTCTTTTACAACTAAAAATAAATTCCCTCCCCACATTGCGGCATGTGTATCGACAGCCCTCCAGTGTTTAAACAAATACTGAGAAATCCTATGTTTATGAGATGATTGGTCACATTATGATTATTAAATTATTTCATAAACGGAAATTCATATACTGTCTGAGGAGAACTCATTTGACGTTTGATGCATCCTCAGCTTCAGTAACTTCCTATAAACTAAATATCTACAGTCACATATATTATCACATATATTATATTTTTATACATTGCTACTTTGCTCATGAATAAACTATTTGTTTGCTCATTTAATTCAGTCATCATAACTTTCCCACTTTAGGAGGAATACGCAACTGAACGCATTAAAAATATGACTGATTCTTTTTATGTCTTTTTATATAGATAAAGATATAGATTTTCAGTAATAATGTAATCTTCACAGGTCGTAACTTATTGGTACCAGGTATTCACAGTTAAGAAAATAAAACTGATAAAAAGCATATTCAAAATTACAAAAGGAAGTACATACAACTTACAGGCACGCTGACAATCTCATTTAGCTTTAAGCATTTGGTTTTGGTTTGAATCACGCGTTTGGGTGGTGGACGAGGGACTGAGTTGGAACGAGAGAGCATAACAGGTGGACTACCACCTCAGAGGGGGATTCCAGCACCTGCATTTCCGCAGGAAACACAGCACCAGCCCCTGCCCACTGTATCCCACTAGCAGCCTTTAAACCGCTGAATTTACTTCTCTTCGTCCGTCCCTCTGCCATAGGTCAGCACACAGGGTAGACAGATACACGCAGGTCTGGGGGCCTGGAAAACTCCGCCAGCTGAAACTTAACTTCCCTTTCAGACTTTCTGTAGGGTCTTAGTCCACTAAAAAAATATCGGTGCACTGCTATTCCTGGGTATGGAGATATCAGCAGGATAAGAAACAAACAATGACTGGCTCAGTTACATTTTCATATTAAGGGATCTATGACACCCAAAGTTCAGGGGTGCTGTGAGTCCCAAAGTTCAGGTGTGCTGTGTCCATTCCACCTCTCTTTGTGTCTCTCAAATGAAGGTAGTTTTTGTTCTGTCCTTTTGAATTGCTTCCCTGTTTTGCCTTAGTTTTCTTTTTTAATCAGCAGAGGAAGCACATCTGTCACTTTTGTTGATACAGCAGGCTAGAGAAGGGTTCGCTTGTTTCACAGATCACACTTCCTGTTTTGCAGACAGTCCCGTGTGACCACACTGCCACCACAACACTGAGCTGAAGAGAACTCTGCTAAGTGCGGCTCATTGAGAAGGCTCAGTGCCTGGGCGAGGCAAACCTGAATTCGCACCAGAAGTGTCTTG